>NC_031951.1:6011608-6027890 GCF_000303195.2 Fusarium pseudograminearum CS3096
GCGGGTCGCAGAGCCACGAGACGCGATGGTTCGGGACGAGCCTCGCGGGGACGGGGAGATCCACCGTTTGTGCTTGTACCAGTACATGAAGGCCATCAAGAAGCTAGAACAGGGTTACAGGCTAAGCCCTTTCTTCGCTTAGAGCAAGGAAGAGGGGGGAGTGTGCGTCGAATGGCCGAGATGAGGAGGAGAATAAAAGGCATGTGACTAGACTCAGTGTGTGTGTGTGTTTGTGATTTCTGGTTTTTTGGTTTCCCTCTGCACATGAAAGGAACTGGTACGAGTGGCCATTGTCCCTTTTCTACCAATTACCGTGTGTTATTTTATTCATTTGAAAAAAAATGTCATGCCACTGATGGAGGCGAAAGTAATAAGCTATTTGTCTTTTCCATTTCCTGGTTTTGGTGAGGGCTTGGTTCGGCAAATTACAAAGACCCCCAATAAAAGTGACAGACAAATGGATTGGATGCTGACTGCGCGGAGTGGAGAGAGAGGAGAGACACAGTTCCATTGGGTGGTTGGTAGGAACACTTTTTTGAGACAAATATGCAGTCGTACTATATTAGATTGTCCTGTAAGTATCTTCTTGATAGTACATTCTACACCACTGCGGATACAACCACAGTGTAGACTAGGTAGACTAGGCTGCTAAGGTATGCCATGCTGACATGACCAAGTGCGTTGACTAACATGGTCTGCCCCTGTATCTACCTGGGTACTTAAGTCTGGAGACGGGACGGCATGTTGTGAAGTGGAAGTGTAAATGTGCACATCCCTCTCTGTTGCAAAGTGTAACCAAGGAACCACGAGATACTGCATATTGTCAGCTTCTTTGGGGTAAAGAAATACATGAACATGAGAATAATCGAAATGCAACCGTAAAATATCGCAATCAAGGAAACCCATCAATCGCTAATATACCCTCATGCAGTTGCACAGCTCCACCATATACTATCTATCCATACAACGCAGTGTGATCAACCCACAATGCAAAACATACGTCCATCATCCCCACGTTCCTTGAACAAAATAAGCCAGAATGAGAAAGAAAAAAAGCAAAACAAACAAAAAACCCCTCCCCTCTCAAGCGCCGCTTCCTCCCGTGCTGCAGTGCAGTGCAGTGCAGCCGTATTCACCAGACCCTTTGCTTCGTGGGGGATCATCCCCCGTTCTTGCGACGTCATCTGTTAGTTTCGGAGTGATGCAGTGTGATAAAATGCTCGTGTTCACTAACCCAGACTGACGATAGAGCACACCGCATACCGTTGTGTGATGAACCAAGATACCTAGGTAGGTGAAAAAGATGGGCAGACAAAAGACCCCGTAGCTGTGCGGCTCTGCGATAACGGGTAAAATAAATAGGCATAAGCAAAAACAACAACCTCGGAGCTCACCGGTCCGGAGATGACGTGCATGGTAAATCGTTCATGAGGTCAAGATCAGTTCTCCGATCATCATGTCTCGCGAGGTTGAGGGATGCGTTACATCGCCTGCTTTTGGTGCCGCTTCATGTGCATGAGAGCACACATCATGCTTGAGCCGAGTGAACCCTCATGGTTATGATAAGTGGAAGTTATATGCCTCTACTATCCGCGGACTCTTTAAGCTGCAGGATAACCTATAGTTCAAGTGTTTTGCTCCATGGAACTTGCACTTAAACCCTACGGATACCCAGATCATATTGAAATATATCTTGTTAAAAGGTAAAGACAACTATAATTGTAACAAACAATATCTGCCGACTACCAGGATCACCATCTCTCTTGCAATCTGTGGGTATCCAGGGTTGACCAAAATGACTCGAGCAGTAACCCCGTCACTCTCATTCCTCCTCTTCGAACAACCGCTTTAATGTCGTCGGGGACTGAGGAGGACTCGAGTCTTCGGCAAGCCATTCGGTAATGCTGGGTCTCCGTTTTGTGATGACCTTTGTACCCAACTCGTCTCTGGGCTTTGGCGGGCTGGGGGGAGCAGCAGTACTGGCCTCAGCAATGTAGTCGGGTTCTTGCTTAGCCCAGAATCTCCACTTGCTTTTTCTCCTCGGCTTCATTTCGACCGCAGCAGATGGTTCCTAGTTTGTCTGTTGTTCGCTCTTCTTGGATTTGCCTATCTTCATTCCTTGACTGATGCGTCGCCAAGTCAAATTGGCCACGCTATCATTTCTCTTGGTTGACTTGACAGCCATAACACTGCTACGCACAGGAGGAGGTGACAGAGTTGGGTCCGGTGGAGTAGCCGCACGTCTCATGCGCCTGCGAGATTTTGCCGATGCGCTGTTGTATCGATTGTCGCGGTTGTCTGGATGATGGCTATGGTAGGCATGGTGACTGTGTCTGTGATATCGTGGCTGTTCAGATGAAGAGTATGAAAGATCTACCGAGTTCTTACGATCATTTTGCTTCCTGCGTAGAATGCGCATGGCTTCCTCGTTGACAGAAGTTGCTTTGGTAGCATGGGAAGACTCGCTGTTGCGGGGATATGAGTAAGGGTCAACTCGCGAGTCGGTCGAGTTCCTGGCTCTCGAATGCATGGATGCAGGGTAGGAGTTCATAGGTACAGACGGACGTCTCGAGTATGATGGATCTCGAGAGTGGCTAGACGAATAAGACCCAGCATAGGACGCAGTATTGGAGAGTGTCGCGTAGTTGTAGAGGCCGACTCCAGTAATACTAGAGAGTGACATCTTGGCGGTATTGAAGTGTAATGAATAATAAAGAAAGGCGTTTGGAGGGGGTGAAGTAATAAAATACGAAAGTGTCGTCCATTCGAGAGAGTTGAGGGTGGGTGGGAGTGTCGAGATGTTGTAGGTGAAAGGTGAAGGTTATGGTAACGAGTGTTATTCTTGACGATAAGTAAAGACTACCTAGGTACTTAGTGTTTGAGGCGTGACTTCCCAGAGTCAGAGTGCCCGATGATGGTATTAAACAAGCAAGTTTTTACTTTGTGGAAGGAGGGCCCTCAAGGTGTTTTATGTCTTTCTCCCAGAACTCAAACCTTATTCACCATGCGTGATCAAAAACCTTTTATAAATCCATCTCTTTATAATGTCTTGATCCTAATAAGCTTTCACATACAAGATACACTTTAGGGTCTGAAGTAAATCACAAACTCTGTACAAATGACATGTTTCCATCGACACCGGATGTCCACCCCAGTCCATAATTCAAGATAGCTTCATTACATCCGCCAACCCCGCCTTAACGGATTTCTTCTACAACTTCAGGCCGCTGCCCAGCCATGTTATTGCTCGGAGTGTTGGGAGAGTTCAAGTTGGATCCCGTCTGCCAGGGCCGGACGACGGCTCCATCAGGATAAGCAGCCATCTCCTCGGGCGTGCGAACGAGATGAACATGTGTCGTCGGTTCATGTTGCCACTCCATCTCAGTGTCTTCCTCAGTTGTGCCCATCTCGAAGGCAAGCTCGAGCATGTTACTATACAAGATTCCCATCTTGGAGCAGAACTCTTGTGTCTCGGTCGGTGTGTTTCTGTTCTTGTTGATAATGTTGTTGTGGACACTGAATAATGTCGTCCGAATGGAGTTGAGGGACTCTTGGGCTTCAGAGCGTCGTTTCTTTTTCTGAGATGACCTTCCGTCAAGTTTTTCGCTTTTAATGTCTGGCTTCTTGACTCCCGGTAACTTGTGCTCCTTTTTAAGACGTTTCCGGTCTTTCTTCTTGGGTTTAACGTCTTTCGGCATTGTGGGCTATCGGTTTATTATGAGGCATCCGAGTGATGGTAGTTGGAGTGAAATGTTGTGTTGAGAAGGAAGTCGAAAGCATGGTGGCTATACTCAATAAATATCAGTAGATGAAGTATGATATGGGTGAATAGTTGCAACTGATGCCTTTGTATATAACTGGTGGCCTGGTCAAACCTGAACTGAAAGATGGTAAAGAATCAACAGGCACTGCATGTTAATCAGAACCATCTATACACAAAGCACAAGATAATCAACATTATTATCACTGAGAATTGAAAGGCCCAGTGAAGCTTGCAGTCCTTTGTAGGGATGGAGTTTGGGGATCAAACATGCATCAGCCGCCAAACCAACGATGATCTTTGTTTGTACCTTGAGACTTCATCATACGGCCAGGCCAACTGTATACTAGGGCAAATCCGCCACTGTTGCCTCTGTGCAAAGATTGCTAACTATTATCTATCTCTCACAGAGAATGTTTTCTCTTGAGATTTCATCTAGGAGGCATTCTAGGTTATTGGTACATGTCACAGCTGTAGGTTCATTCCGGCATAGCTTTGTTGTCGAGGACTCAAAGATTATTGATCTATCATAAATCTCCGCTGAAAGAACACAGGAACAAGTAACACCCGAGAAGAACTTTATCTCTTTTCAGCTATGTTTCCGATACTGTGGTAACTCAGCCCCCTTTGATGCGAAGGACCGCAATCGTTTGAACGGAGATGATGCTGGATGTATCACGGATAGAACAAAGCCGATGTCGATTAAAGGTCCACAGGAGTCTTGTGCTTTGAAGCCAAAGGTTCACGGCAAAGAAAATGATTGGCATACAAAGACTCTTGAACTTTACCATTGTATTGGTATCTATACTATATCTTCTAAAATAATCACATCTTTCTTGAGCTCCAAACATGATATCAGATTTCAGAAGTGATATTCGACCAAACTACGCCCCAGCCTGTACCCTGGGAGGAGGAACGTGGCAGTGAGATCTGTGGAACAAGCAACAGCAGCATGGTGCGACAGACACAATGGATCTGGAACTTCGTCCCTGTGGCTTAGTAGTACAAGGAAGGTCGTCCATGTGGTAATGGGAACCGAGAGGTTGAACAAGTTTGTACAGGGGCATCCCGAGCCGTGGTTTCTGCTCCCAAGTTGGCATGGCTCCAACCAACTCGCCAAGGTTCTAGACGACAACTGTAGGGATTGAGCGGGTAAAGCTAAAGGGTATCCTGGTAGAAGGACAGGATTGTATCACGCTCAGGTCAAAGGGGGAAGAGAGTTTGAAGTGTACATAATAATAGTAAGCTTGGCTATGATGGTAACTGACACTGCCAAGTCGACTGTGCGCTTCTGAGAAATGCTCGCGCCGTCTAGTATGCCCTCAAACGCGGTCAAAGAATGTGTGAGAGGATATAGTTGTCTGCGCATCACGGAACGAAACAGGTAGGTTTCCTTTCTCAGCAAAGCTTTACGATCTTCCGCGACATGATTCGTGAAAGCGAAGGCCGAGCTCGGGCACATGGCTTTTAGCCGGGGAGACTAGACGAGAGGCTAGCAGAAAGGCGTAAGGACATGGCATGCCACGGATCAGATCAAATTTAATTAGTTTGGTTAGATGATGGTTCATTAACGACGCTAGCTTTGCCTTACCTTGATGACAACTGGCCACAGTTCATTCCGACCAGAGCCCACAAACTGGCTGAGACAGTTGAGATGGGAGAATAGGTTCAATGGTATGTAGCCTATCCCGGACAGTTGGGTTGGGTTGGGTTGGGGTAATACCCCGGATTCTGTAACCCCAGATAACCGGGGTGGCTTATTGTTAAGAATCTGGGCTTGTAGAAAACAGACGCCGGATTGCCCCAAAGAGGCGCAACATTGTCAACACCCAACGACTTGCGGAAAGAGTCAAAGATAATTTTAGCCATCTCCAGAGAAAGATCTGAGGGTCTCGAGGTTGCAACGACAAGGATCAGGGAACCAGGTCCTCTCGATGCGTCAGCATGGATGTCACACTTTAACTTTTGAAGGAATCAGATCCCAAGTCTAGACCCCGGAGGCATGTCATCCCAGCTGGTAACAGAAAACGTGACCCATATTCAACACGGGTACACTGTCGAAGACTTGTTGTTGACTTGAGCCTCCGAGAATCTGACGATGTGGCGTTTTGGATGCAGGGGATTTAATGGAGGAAAAACAAAACGGAATCGACCGATTTTTCATGCAGGCAAGGAAAATGTGCCACGATACACGGCACTGCAGTAGGCCTGTTTGCTCGCGTGGCAGTTCACAGCAATCATTTCCAAGTATGGGAACGATGTTTGTCTCACGCACGTGGTTTATAGCACCAGCGCCGAGGATAAATCGGCAGAGGCGTTGGAAAAGAAAGCATTTGAGATGAGATCTGACTCGAGGTAATTAATGTGATATAAAAGTCGAAAGTGAGGCGACGCAGGAGATGAAGATGGACTGGATCATCTACAGAACTAATCCGAGTTCCCAGACGATGATCCGCAGACTGTGCTCAAGCTAAACTGTCTTGGAAAGAAAATCTTCTGATGTAGCAAACATGAGCTACTGAGTGACTTGGTAGCCTAACTAATGGATAAATTGTAGTTGAAGAGAGCAGACCAAGTTGGCGGTCAAAGTGGCCAACGTTGGACAGACAAGAAGCAAATGAACCCCAGCTTTCTTAATCCCGGACCCTCTCAGCATCTACCGTCGACCAGCTGGGACTGGAGCTGGAACTAGTCTAGCCAAGACTGGACATGTCCAGGTGAGACAAGGGTTCCCCGGAGGGGGCGAGTCTGAGGCCAAGCCAAGCCATGATAAATGACACTGAACCCCCGCATGCCAAGTAGACTACGACGTCGACGTTGAAGAGATAAAAGAGAAGAAGAAGAAAATCCGGGGGAGGGCTTCGTCTGTGCTGTTGGTGTTGATGTTGGTGGACGATGGTGTTACGATGAGAGATCTGGGCAGACCAAGCTTATAGTTAGGGGGTTGACAACGTTGGTAATGCGGATTGCAGTGTACAGCAGGCCGGATCGTCTGGCTGAGACCTCCATAACCGTCCCTGTCTAGTGAGTCTGACAGCAAACCGTCCTTCTGTTTCGGAGATGGCTTAGAAAATAGCGTCGAACTAAACCAGTCTAGTTCTGAACATCAACATAAACACACTCTGTATTGTTCTATCAAATGCGGTATTCTACTGTAGGTACTCTGTATTGTTCTATTAACTACCAACATACCTCTCAACCTTACTCCTCTTGCCCCTTGAACTTGGTAGTTGTTGGTGGAGCTAATCTTGCCTCACACTCTTGCTTACCTGCAGAATTAGTCTCTCCTTTCTTACTCTGTGCCTGTAATCAATTATTCATCATAGTTGTGGAACATCCAAAGTTCTTCCTCACACCCGGAACCACACGACAGGCCTCAATTAGGACCATACAATCATGGTTAACTGGGATCCCCTGGGTAATTGTATTTCTTCAATAACTCGGCCCATAGCATACGTCTGAGCTTGTTTCCTTTTGTTTGATCATCATTAGTTCCATGGTGTGCTCTCTACCCAATCGCATCAGCCTTGAAGAAACTCATAGCCTAATATACCGCTTAGCCAAAGTCCAGACACCCTCTTCTCATAGCGACTATCGTACAAACTTGACACAAACCGATGTGCTCTGATGCTCCATTAGGCGAATAACGCCTTGGCTTGGGGCCATCGATCGTCCTCCCGCTGTCATGGCTTCTGCTTCTATTCAAGGGGCGGTTGGTCTGTATGCTTCAGCTCCAGGATTACCGGGGATCCTCGTCCATGACTTGCACCTTGTATCCTCATAATGTTCTAGCGTCCCCCGACCGCAGCAGATCCAGCAAGTAAGCGCCATGGCAATATCACCGTACATATGGGTGGACTGCACCTCTTTCTTCCGTCTCTGGCCCTTTCTCGGTATATTCTTTGACCATCACTAATAATCCTTTGTCCCGGCTCTTGAGTGAGACAGACTACTTGTATCTTGCATCTCGCCCCTCGTCTCACCAGCACACGCCATCATTCCCTCCCTACTTTATTTTCTATTCACATCGGCATTGAGTCTCTTCTTTGTTTCTAGCGTCTCCCGCATGTTTGCAAACGTTATCGAAGCCACCTTTTTTGACCAAAGGCCTTCTTGGTCCTTACCCCTGCAAAAACGCCTCTTCTTTGACTTGGCACTTTGACATGGCGTTTCTCAATCTCGATTTACAAGGCAATTAATTATAGTGCTTGGCTGTTGGTTGTTGCTGTTGCTGTTGCTGCTACTGTTGGCCTCGATCTCGACCTGATCTCGACGCTTGGAGCACTCTCTCACCTCGGTGTAGGGCGCCTGCCTACTAACTGACCTACCTCACTTCACCTTTGTTGGTTCTGTTTCTGTCTCTAGGCAGTCCCTACCAACCAACATCAACTGGGCGCTCCTTCTATATCTGAATCGAGGTCTGCCTCTTGTCGATCAAGGAATCATCTTAACTCATCTCTTCGCTTCAGCAAACATTCATTCACTTACAAACAAGAATGGTGCATTATACCTAAAACCGACTGCTTCTCTCTTCTCTCTCGTTGAGACTTGGACCTCGATTTTGTCAACACCATCACTACCAGGATATTATATATTCTTCGTCCGATCTCTTTCAGACTTGGCAACTTCACAATGACTCGGAGTCTTGACGAAAAGCATCTTGATGCTTTGAGCATCATTGAGCGAGTATGCTCCGTCTTTTCGTTGCTAGGCTCCATCTTCATTATCGGTACCTTTCTATTATCCAAGGCATTCCATAAACCAATCAACCGCTTGGTATTCTATGCTTCTTTTGGAAATATGATAGTCAATGTCGGCACGTTAATGTCCAGATCATATATTGGGGATTCCAACTCTGTGGGCTGCCAATTGCAAGCCTTTCTCATCCAGATGTAAGTCCACTTGCACATTACCATCAGTCGATAGTACTGACAAATATCAGGTTCATGCCCGCAGATGCATTTTGGACTCTTACCATGGCCATCAACGTCTATTTGACGTTTTACTACAAGTTCGATGCTCGAAGACTGCGCAAGATGGAAATTTACTATCTTGTTGCATGTTATGGTATCCCCTTTGTTCCAGCCTTTGTCTACATATTTATCAAGAACGCCGATGGCCAAAGAATGTACGGCAATGCCACACTCTGGTGCTGGGTCAGCCGCGAGTGGGATATCTGGCGTATTATAACCTTTTATGGTCCTGTTTGGTAAGTGACTATTTGACCTAGATTTGCTCATGAGTTGGGTGCTGACCATCACAGGCTGGTCATCGTTGTTACCTTCTTCATCTACATCCGTGCCGGCAGCACAATCTACCGCAAGCGCAGAGAACTAGACGGCTTCAGCTCGGCCGATCGAGATTTGACATATGGCGGCGGAGACCATATTACTACGCTCAAGACAACCGAAGTCTCGGTGACAACAGAGGTTGTGAAGCCCGACGGCATCCTTTTACAGCCCATGAGCGGACGGATACCAGACTGCGATAACCCGAGCGCTACCAATGGAAACTACTCAGTTCATATATCAGCCCAGCCGAGTTCTGGGGATATCGTGGACGAGATGACCCCTATCGACAGGGAGCAGACACGAGCCAGTATCCAAGTTCCTCAATACCAGCAGCATTCTGCTGCTCAAATGAATCGAAGACGGAATCGCGAACTCAACAACGCATCGTGGCAGTACACCAAGTGCGCTATATTGTTCTTCACGGCTATCCTGATCACATGGGTTCCCTCGAGTTCCAACCGTGTCTATTCTGTTTTCCACAAACGTTCGTCGAAACCTCTCGAGTTCATGAGCGCCTTTGTGCTCCCCCTTCAGGGTTTCTGGAATGCCCTCATCTACGTCGTTACATCTTGGAGCGCCTGCAAAAACTTGAAGAACGACTTGCGCATGGGTCAGCGCCCAGATGTGACGGAACTTGTCGGTGGTATGAGACCTGAAGTTGGGCCTAACCACCACCTGGGTCACCACCGACATAGCCTTGGTCATATTCGACGATCCAATAAGTACGAGACGGAAAGTATGACTGAATTGGCAAACGAGAGCCGTCCAGCTTCGAATGACGAGCGACGAGAACACGAGTCTGTATGATAGGTGTCAGATACTTGTTTGGATGCGATGTTTCAGACGTCTTTTCTTTTGTTGTTTTATATCATGAAGACATGACTCTTTGGTGGCCAAGGCGTGCTCCGATTTGTGAAGGAGGTTTGTACGAGATGAGGCGGTTGTGGTAGCTACGCCAACGTTGGAGAAGAAGACTATGGATACCCAAGCTTTGTTTTTAGTAGCAATACAATTTCAATGACATTCGATTCTTCAAGACTACATTATTGTTCTCCAGTTACTTCCCTTGCTGTCATAACTGTCTTTGGGGGATAGCATCCGTCTTCTCGACTTGTTCTGTTGATATGGTACTCTCATGTAGTCCTTCACCTCTATTCCTGGTGTTGTATCAGCAGTCCTTGGATTGGAGTTTGTGGCGTCGATAAAATTTCATAACAGTTACATATATGCCACTTGAACAAGATACAGCTAGTCATTCAACTTAATCTTGACCGTTGAACCCGTCAATGCGCGTGGCTACAAGTCGTCGCCTTTCAACGTTGGTCCCTGCATGGTCTCAAATCTTGACAACCGCGCTTGGAGAAGCGCTTCCGTTCGACCGAGCCAGATTCCAAAGTTCTCTTACGGAATCACAACTAATCTTGAGCATGGCGTCAGGGGTTTGGAAATAGATTCCGTATCTCTGCGGTGGCTTGCCAAGGGTCGTCCGGAACTGTCCGGTTTCCGTTGATGATTTTTGTCTGTTGTCGATTCTTGGCGGAGTGTGCGTCGTATGATCTGACCCAAAGGAAAGGATCAGGGTTAGGAAAGGTGGGGAAATTGAGCCCAGGATCCGTTTTGTGGTGTCTGTTGCTTGTGTAGTGGGGCATTGAAATTGAGGTTATCACCATGGTCGATTTCGCGTGGTGTGCTTAACTTCACTGGTGTTAAGGATCACGGGAACCAAATTCTTCACAGCTCAACCCCAGTGATTTGGGAATTCAGATATTGTGCAATTCATATACAAAACAGGTACAGGGAACGCAATTTTAAACATACATGACGTCTCTTCTCGGCTGTCTATAATTTGCCCTCATACAACTATTTACTCAAACAGAAGCACTGCCATTACATCCCCTTATAATCTCAAAAGGAAAAAACGAAATGCTTCTATCATCCAGGCAAACTTTTACATACATGTGGCCCCAAGCGTTATCCTTTTCCTTAAAAGTCCGCTCTTACCAGAAAGGGTATCTTTCTTGTCCCCCTGAAGAAGCCATCTGCTCTGTCTCTAACGACGTGGCTTAAAAAAAGAAGAGAAGAAACTGAAGCCGATATGTTCAAAGCCAGCAACATCATTACTTCCCCTTCTATCTCCAAAAGCCCTAAGGTTCTTCTTCAATCTGTTCGAGAGTCTCCCCTTTCTTGAACCCTTCTATGATGTGGTAGTCCCAAACTGTGCCAAGCTCGAGGCATTCGGTGACGCAACCTTCGTCCTCCCACCACCATTTGTCTCCGGTGACAAAGTTGCCCCAGACTTCCAACCATAGCAGACGGCCGATTATGCTTCTCAGTTCGGCTTTCACTTCTCGTGCGGTGGGAGCTGCTTCGACAAATGGATCGTTGTCGTCGACTTGGCTGCGGATACTGGCCGAAACGGCGTAGAACTTGGATGTTGTGAGAGTACTTCCTGGGCCGCGCAGACCCGCTTCGCCCATCCAGTCCGGAAACAACTTGTTCGGGTTGGTGCATCTAAAGTGTCGCTCTAGATTGATCAGGAGGTTTTCTTCGAGCCATGTTCGCATGCGATAGCCGAGTGTTCCCGCACAGGGGAGCGGATTGATTAGTGTGAGATGCAAAGAACCACCGACTCGCAAGGACTTGCTGATATTCTTGAGGACCCCGGGAATTTCGGTTGAAGGGCTGGCGGAGGGGAGCGAAAGCGAGTATACCGTCTCGAAAAGGTGCTTTTCGAGTGGAAGCGTGGAGGTCGATATGGACGGCACAAGCATTGGATGAGCCTTGGCAAGCTGCGCGGCTGGTAGAGGTTCTGCGGATAGATGATGAACCTGCTTTGTCGGATGCAGAGCTGCCAGGTAAGAGGCGGCAACTAAATTTGTTAGCATATTTTTATTTGAGTTTCCTGCAGATACTCACCTTTAGATTCGTAGAGTGCCAGAATATTGATACTGTCAGAATCACACATCGAATCGGAAGAATCAGCAGGTCTGCTCTTCTGGTCAACATCCAAGTAGTTCAGAGAGGACAGCATCCATCGCTTTAATTCAATGTTCAAATCTGGATGGAGACTCTCATCGGTGACACTCCAAATCTCCTTGATGCGTGCAAGCACGACAGCGGGACTCGCAATAGCCATCTCGTTAACTTGCTTCTTGAGATTTTCGAAATCCGTCTCGGGGTTGTGTTGAACTTGGCTATCAGTCTGAGACTTTATCTCAACGTCTTCGTCAGCCTCTGCCTGTCGCGCCTCCTCGGCTAGCCGGTCGATGTACTCCCATTCCTCAGGCGGTCGCCACGAGTCGGGATCATTAGGCCGGAACTTGATGGTGACGGGGGCCTTGGGTGCCTTGGGAAGTCGAATGCTCGGCACAAGGCAGGGGATTGAGTCGTTCTGGAGTAAAGGGACTGGAAAATTTCTATGACATGTCAGTGACAGGTTCCTTTGTTGTTTGCAATGGACTTACCCTTCGCTGGCCGAGTCTGAAGGTGTAGCGGGATGGTCAACGTCAGCCTCAGAAGAGACACGCATATCGATAGACGACTCTGGCTTATCAGACTCGGATCTTGGAGGAGTTTGCGATGCTCCGGCATGCTTAATAACGTAGGAACCAGACTCTCGGCGACTGCAGATATGCGCCTCGCTGATAGAGTCCGAAGCAGGAATGCTTGCCTTTTGTGCTCTTGTAGCACCGAGAGACACTTCAGACAAGTTGGCCAGTAGTGCCGAGCGATGATAGCTTCCCGAGTTGGAGCGAGAAGAGTGCTGGCTTGGGGTCAGAAGCCCCGTCTTAGTCTTGTCTCTGGTCTTTGCTTGCTTTCCATTTCGAGGTCGAAGGAAGCCAAAGCGAGACTCGGTGGATGATGTGGTGCTTGCGACGGAAGCAGACCGTGGTATGGTGGAGTTCTCTTGTTCCTTTTCTTTCTGTTTGGCTTTTTGTTCTCGTCTTTTTTCCTTTCTAGCGCGATGCTCGCCGACGAGCTCACGGTCAGGGTCTGTCCAATATACGTCAAACATGACGTGGGGGGGGGGCCTAATTAAATCTCCGTCGATGTTTGATCCTTCAGGGTCGGTGCCTAGTAGATATGTGGGTGATCTGAGGGCGTTTGCTGATGTGAAAGATGTGTTTGTCAGGCAGGTCGAATAAATGAAAGCAATAGCGAGTATTGTGGTAGGTGGTGCTGTGAATAGGATAGCAAACAAGCACCTTGAATCTTTTAAAGAATTCAAAAACGGATAGCGAGTTTAAATTAATCCCGTTGTATTATATTCTCTGCAATACAGAGAGCAGAGTGTGAGGGTGGATGAGGTAGTGGTGGTGGTGATGATGAATGTCGAGGAGGAATGAAAGTTAGCAAAGAAAATAAAGTGCCAAACACTTCTAGAATGCAGGCCTAAAATGAGTAAATAATTAATTGTGTGCAACCAGCCTCGAGTGAATGGCAAAGGTCGCTGAGAGCGCGAAGGGTCAGGTGGGCGTTGCCAGTTGCTAGGCACTGACACCAGGTGCACCGAATTGGTTCTTCAAGTGATAGCTGGTGCTTCGTTTGTCAGTGGCAGCTGAAAGCAAACAAGTATATTCCGAGTGACTAAAGTGGTCTAGTTTGTAGGTCATTGAGAACAATAAGGATTGTTTTGGGTATCAAACCCTCAGTTGTGATATTATATGTTTACAAATATTATCAAATGGGCGATTAAGTGTTAGGATGAAATGATTCAACGTGCTATAGGTTCTTATTAACTGTTACTTGAGGCTGAAATTCTATATTGAGTGTCATATGCGTCATGGAATCACAGTGATACAGCGTCGAGGTTGACTAGCTGTGCGAGCAAGGGTTGTTAGTGATTGAGGCCTATCAAGTGATGAGCTTCGGGAAGGTCATGAGTGCATTGACATATAGACTTTTGATTGTTCCGACTGGATCAACTTGCATTATACTGCTTAATGGCTGGGGCAATCTAGAGTGCAGAGTGAAGGCTATGAAATATGTTGAGTAAATGCCCAGATTTGTACGCCGAACGAAATAATGCAAATTAACCACTACACAATCATTATTCCAACTCGCAATACTAATATATATACTACACTAGACGCTTGTGGCTTCATTATTTCTCATTGCATGATCGAGTGTTGTTGTTCACCAGCATAATATAAGTCTCAACCAAAGTCATTCTCGGCCCTGTTTCCCCATAGAAGAGCAAAATCAGGAAGAACATGTTCATTTCGGCTACAGACATACTGGGCATTGTATCACGTTGAAAGCAGCCAACCATTTCTCTCGCCACCTTTGATACCCGACGCCTTCTCGCTTCATCAACTTCGGCGGGCTGCATAAGGTGAGACGAACGCCTGGTTTGTGCGACCCAGGACTCGTGTACTCATCGGCATTTTGGTGGTAGATATGGAGGGTCTTTGGGGGGTAGTGATCTCATGGAACAGGTGCTGTTGGGTAGATGCTTCTGCATTCAGGGGTAAGATGTAGTGTGGCCGGTCAAGTCGACATTCAGACATGTCGTGTCAAAATGATGATTAATAAATAAACTGCCATATCTTAAGATTACAAATACATGGTATCAAGTATTATCCTGAATTTTAACACCTGTCATCCCAGAGTTAACGTGACAAAGGCCGTTTACTGCTGCAAACCATGCCAAGGGTCGTTCAAACGCAAGACATGATCGACGCCATAAACAGGCCCTGGTCACAAGCAAACATTTGCAACATATAGCTGTATATAACTCCCTTTGTTTATGTTTTCCAAGGACAAAGCGTATGCTGTGCGTGTACTTGTACGTGGTGCATGTATGTATGTGCAAGCATCCACCATCCCATCTTGCGCAACTCGCAAACTTGGACTCGATGTTCGAGTCCTGTGGTGCATAGGTAGGCAGTTTTATTACCGTAGATTCGGTAAGAGGGTTTCCTTTTTGTTCAAGTCTACTCGAGGTTTAGCTGCGGGGTTGGGAAGAGAGAGAGGGAGAGGGAGAGACAAAAAGTGATTGCTGGCTGGCGGTGCCAACAAGTGTCAGGAAACTTGGCCATCGACCTCCGACTGTGATTCTCCTACCATCTACCTTTCGCTCTCTTTTCTCTCTCTTCACCACTACAAATCTCACTCGTCTCGTTTAATGTAATTTTCGGACTCTTGGACATCACCACAAAAAAAGGAATCCCTTCTTCTTCATCTCATCTGGTGTCACCTTTTCCCTCTTGACGGGCGTTTCCTGGCGTCACAAGCAGCCCAACCTCGTCACTCCTTTCTTTCTCCTCCACATCCTCTCTCCTCTTCTTCACCTAATCACTTTCTCCGTCCCTCCACTAATTCTCTCTTCCCCTGTCCTTGATTTGCACTTTGCGTCTCAACCCCGACACCACAACAAGCCTCGGCCATGGCTACTTCACCTCCGCCAGTTCACGGCATGATGCCTCACCAAGACGAGCACTCTTTCGCCCAAGAACAAGTTGGTCGTTCTCGCTTCTGTGGCATTCGCGACTTTTTTGACTATGTCGATTGCTACATCACCACTTCGCGCTTTGGTCACTTCTTTCGCCTCTCCGGTAGCGGTCACGTAAGAACTTCGTCCCCCTTTCCCTCGACCTCATCAACTAACCATCTCTTCTAGCCAGAGGAGATTACTGGGTCGACCTTTTTTCGAGAATGCCGGGCTGGCGTGACTACTTTTGCTACTATGGCATACATCATCGCTGTCAACGTATGCAATACAGCCAAGTTCCTCTGCTCGATCTTTTCGCTGATTTATTATAGGCGGCGCTGCTTCAACAGACTGGTGGTACTTGCGAATGTGACTTGGCAGACAGAAAGGCCTGTGACAAGATCGATTCTTATATGGCTTGCAAAGAAGGTCAATATGCTCCCAATTTCTTTGTAGCATGCATCAAGACTGACGGAAGCGATAGATATTCGACGAGATATCATTACTGCTACAGCCGCCGTCGCAGGCATGGCAAGCTTTGCCTTTGGTCTTCTTACTAATCTCCCTGTCGCTATCGCGTAAGTCACCTTCTTAAAACATCTCTCAAACCATACTCACTCTTTGGTAGTCCCGGTATGGGCCTCAACGCCTACTTCACTTTTCAAGTCGTCGGATACAATGGAAGTGGTCCCATCTCGTACTCTCTCGCCCTCACAGCTGTCTTTGTCGAAGGTCTCATCTTTATCTTTCTTGCTCTCACAGGTATGCGCCAGTGGCTCGTCAAGCTGATCCCCGCCA
>NC_031951.1:6027990-6063180 GCF_000303195.2 Fusarium pseudograminearum CS3096
GCTCGTCAAGCTGATCCCCGCCACTATCAAGACTGCCACGGGTGTTGGTATCGGCTTCTTCCTCACTGAAATTGGACTCTCGTACTCTGCTGGAATCGGCGCAATCACTGGTGGAGATGCCACTCCCCTTGCTCTCGGGGGCTGTCCTAATGAGATGCGGGACGAAAAGGGGATATGCCAAGAAGGAGTAATGACGAGCCCCAAGGTGAGTTGAATGGACTTGTGATCTAAAGCTCATGAGCTAATCAGGACAGCTCTGGATCGCAGTTTTCTGCGGCGGTATTGTCACTTCCTTTCTGATGGCGTTCCGTGTCAAGTATGCCCTCATTATTGGCATCACCATTGTCTCTATCACGTCTTGGCCGTACGTACTCCTTCTTGTTCTGTCAACATCTCCTGACAAACATATAGCCGCGGCACTTCCTTTACCTTCTTCCCTGATGACGCAGATGGAGATCACCGATATGAGTTCTTCAAGCAAGTCGTTGCTTGGCATCCCATCGAGAAAACCCTCAACGCACTTGACTGGAATTTTGGTGGCTCAGCCTCTCATTTCGCCCTCGCTTTGTTCACATTTCTCTATGTCGACATCATCGATGCGACTGCCACTCTCTACTCCATGGTTCGTTTCTGCGGTGTCGTCAACCCTCGCGATGGCGACTTTCCCCGTTCTACTATTGCATACTGCACTGATGCTGCCTTCATCTCCGTTGGCGCTTTGTTAGGAAGCTCTCCCGTTACCGCTTTCATCGAGAGCGGTGCAGGTATTGCCGAAGGTGGAAGGACTGGCTTGACTGCCATGGTGACTGGTATTTGCTTCTTCGTGTCAGTCTTCTTTGCGCCCATCTTTGCATCTGTCCCACCGTGGGCGACTGGTTGTACATTGATTATGGCACGTTCCGTCTCATCTCTCACTTTACCAGCGACAGAACTAACAATTTGAGTAGGTCGGCTGCATGATGATTCGACAAATCACCCAGATCAACTGGCGTTACATTGGCGATGTTCTTCCTTCATTTGTGGTCATGACCTTTATTCCTTTCAGCTACAGTGTAGCTTACGGTCTCATCGCGTAAGTCTTCCACTTCCTTCCTTCATCTTATATGTTAATCCCGATCAGCGGTGTTTTCGTTTATGCCGTTCTCAATGGCCTTGTTGGCATTGTCGTCTTTGTGTCTCGCGGCTACTTCGAGCCCAGCGAGTACGACCTCAAAGAGTACTGGACCTGGAAAGGCTCTGGTCGTGCGCCTTGGTTCGTCCGCGCCATCCGACGCCGCGGAAGCCCTGACGAAGACGACCAACCCTCCGGATCCGAGCATGCGATGACAGACCTCAACTACGCCGAGCGCCGCGATCACAGCAGCTCCACCGCGGCTGCGTCCGCGGCGTCTGCGGCATCTGCTGCCAAAGACGAGCCCCCTATGTCCCCTCCTCCCGGTGGATGGGCACGCTGATTCAGAAGGGATATTGCTCGTGGCCCTTTCCATTCTCTGTACTGACCATTTAGGAGAGCTATTTCTTCATTTTTGGAATGTCGAAAGAAATAACATGTGCTTCTGGATGAGAATGGCAGAATGGTAGACGGCAAGGTCCTAAAAAGCGGTATATGAACGCAGTGTCGATAATACGGTCGACCAACTCGATGAAAGGGGTGGACTGTAATCAGAAAAGGACAAATACTGAGATGTTAAATGTCATGTAGAAACGTATGAAATGAGATATGATTGTATATATCATTTTTCTTATCCCATAACAGAATGGGGCTCTTTCTTCTTGTCTTTAACGCATAACCTCTATCATGAAGTGTCAGCCACGCTCGTTCATAAAACCCGGTCATATAATATGGTATCTCCATCCCGCCACGACGAGTTCATTAAGTATTTCAAGCACCCATATCAACATCACCATCTCCGTCGCCGCCACCAGCTCCTGCTCGGCCTCTGTAAGCTTGCTCCGCATTCTTCCTCCTCTCCAGGCCCTCCTTTACCCACTTGTCACACGCGGCATCACCGCCCTCGGCAATCTTGCTACGCACGACGCCCTTCATCACCTCACCCGCAAAACCAACAAAGTTGTGTCGTCGCAGAGCATTCTCAAACATCCAGTCTCGTCGCTTGCGTTCTTCCCGCGCCAACAGCTCCTCGTCGCCAAAGTCTCGCGCTCGCTGTCGCAGGTCTCGGCACATGGCGAGGAGGTTGAATCGGATCTCGGTGCTATCGTATCGTGCGATTCGGCGCTGGAGAACGTCCACGACCTTTGTAGAAAAATCCTCAGAGCTGCAGGCACCGTGAGAAATGGGAGCGGGTTGCAGGCCGTCGAGCTCATAGAGTGTGCCATTGATAGGTGTGTAGGCGATAAAATGGAAGGCATCCTCCGCCTCTGCGCCCGTCTTATCCGTCTCGTCGGCAAAGGGGCTGCTGCGAGCAAAGCTGTTGTGCACCTCCCGGATGAGGTCAGAGTTACTAAGCGCCTCACCGCGGAACTCAGGTGGCAGCACCATGGTGAATTCTCTAAAGTCGCCCAACTGCTCGCCTACCTCGACATCGTTCGTCTTGTTCAGCAGCACGCTGAGGAGGGCCTGTGTAGCACAGGCATTCTGGATCGTCTGTGCGGCGAAGAAGATGTTCTCGGAGGCGGCGTGATCGAAGGAGCCGTCGCGGGGTCCCTCGGGTGTCGCATATGGTTGATCGGTCGGGTACTTGAAGAGGAATATCACGCCGTAGACGGGATGCAGGGTGAGAAGCTCGGATGGGTCGAGGGTGAGGAGTTCTTCGAATTGGACGTCTTTGACGCCGAGGTTCTCGATGAGGGAGGTAAAAACACCCTGTTTTCTCTGTGTTAGCTTTCGGAGAGATCAACGAGCGAAGATTCCACCTCGTACCGCATCGGATTCAACTAGAGTAGCTCAGGTTAGCAATTTGATAGACACAGGAAGAGAAAGGAGACTAACTGGTATTCCATCCACCACTCATTGTAGCAACAAGTGTAACGTTTCCGGCAAGTTTCAGCTGCTTCCAAGGATTATAAAATAGCGTGTTGGAAGAAAGATAGTTTGTCTCCTCTTCGTCAGAGTACGTTGTTCACTGTATGGGTGTCCTGGGTATTGGTGTTGTGAGGAAATGCTCCGCAAAGTTAATGACGATCTTGAAGCTTCATAGGCTGAACACGAAGCTCCAAGCCAGACGATGTCTGATATCATCCCCCACTGATAAGATAAGGAATTCGAGGCAGCAACAAAGCTACGACATCATGGTCGCGCTGTCAACATTCCTGTCTAGGTAGCGGGTGCTACAATAAGATTTCAACAGAATCAAGTCAAAATTATTAATTACTTGCTTCAAATCAACCGCTATCGGTACTTGCTTTCTGGCCTATCAGCAATACCAGCATAAAAATAGACTAAACAGGCAGGCTCTCTCTCTAAAGAAGCGCTAGCTAATGGATGGGAAATCAACACAAGGGCCTGAGCCCATCTGCCTTCTGGAACGAGTTTTCCATGAAGAGGAACGAAACAAAAGAAATGGAACACCATCAACTCCAGTATCTCCCCACGGTTCAGCATCTGCCGTGCCTGACACGTTGGTATAAACTTTTTCCACTCGTCTCACATCTCATCTGAACGCATGCAACTCATTTCGACCAAAAGACATATCTCTCTTACACCCGAATCCCTACAGGTGAACAAGTGGTTCCCTGTGCTCGCCATGTTGATTGCCCTCCTGAACTCCCTGCTCTCCTCGTAATCTTTCATGATTCTCCGGTGCCCTCTCCGCTTGATCTGTCTCAGTACCTGTAGTTGTCCCTTCACCTTCATTCTCAGCCGGGTTTTCGTTGTTTTCATCATTCTGAGCCGCCGCGGCTGCTGCTGCTGCCTCGGCTTCTCTCGCTTCAGCTTCTACGCGCTCCCTTTCAGCTCGCGCTGCTGCTTCCAGATTGGCAATATGCCTTTCTGCAACGCCTGGTGCAATACTTGCTAGAAACAAGAGACCAGCTCTCTCCAGACGTCTAACTTGGGACAGAATCCAATTGTCTGGTCCTTGGTGCTGCTCTACAAGCCGCCTTGCCATCTCAGTAGGATCAGGGTTCGGTCTGGGCTGCGGGTTCTGCTGGTTACGCTGCTCTGGCACGGCAACGCCCTGTTGAGGCCTTGGCTCCAGGGGAATCAAGTTCTCTAGGTGTCGTCCCAGAGGTCGCCAAACGTGATCTGGAACTCCGTTAAAAACGCCAGTACTGAGCACAAAGATGAATACAGCGATCACAATAATGGTAAACCATCGGTACCAGCTCGCATCAGGAGAAGTAAAGAACCAAACAAACAAGGCCAAACGGAACAGAAGCCAAATCTGAGGCCACAGCTGCATAAGTAGTGGCGGAAGTGCTGCCATCGGCGGGTTACCTCGATGCATCAAGGGGCCCATGAACGCCCCAGGCTCCGCTTCCTGGCCTTGATTCTGAACTTGACCTTGGCCTTGGACCTGAGGCTGGGGCTGAGGCTGGGGCTGATCTTGGTCCTGGAGCACAGGCTGTTGAGGCAGAGGCTGTAGACGTTGATTGACACGCAAAGGCTGCGGTTGCGCCTGAAGTTGGTTGAAGTAATTCGCTGCCATAGGGGGGCGAGGATTATGATGATGATGGTGGTGGTGGTGATGTCTCTGTTGCATTTGGTCAATTCCAGTCTCCTGAGTTGGACCGATCACGGTTTGACGCAGTTGCTGGAGTTGCTGAATTTGTTGGAATTGCTGGAGTTGCTGGAGACTTGTTTGAGTTCGAAGCCGTGGGGTATAATACGCCTCAGAACTAGTATTATTGAACAACAAAGCTCGAGGGCCTTCGGGTGATGAGAGAATGTACACCTCAGGCCCCTGCCTTGGTTGAGAACTTCGAGAAGCTGCAGTGGGAGCAAGTCGAGCAGAAGCGGGCTCGGGGGTCCCCCGTCTGCTAGACATGATAGAATACCCATGTGGGTAAACAGGTGCCGGTGCTCCGGGTTGTGCCAAAGGACGGTTATGTAAAGAAGTGCTAGAAGCACTCCGCTGCATTGCACTAGCCACTGCTGACGCAGATTGGTTAATATCAGCACTCCGAATGATGTTATGTACATCGACTGGTGACATAGAGGCCGCGGCACCACTGCTCCCCTGTTGCCCACTTCCTCCAGTTCGTATGACAGTCTCGACCTGGTACGTGTGCCCGTTTGGTCCAACATGCTCGCGATATATGGTTTGGCCTGGGACTGGGGCAGGGCTTGCTCGACCGCTACCGTCCCCTACTGGAACAGTTCCTGGGCCGTTATCCCCAACACCGCGCATTCCCATTTGAGCTCTTGTGCGTTGATTATTGTTAATAGCCCTGTTCATAGCTTCTCGCTGAAGGTTGTTCAGCCACTGTGTCATGTTCTGATGGTGATGCTGGAAGGCCGCAGCTTGCTCAGGGGTATGAGATGGAGAGGGTGACGGCATGCGTGGCTGAGGGAAAGGGTTGGAAGTCGGGGGCATCGAATTTCGCCAAGGTATCTGATATCCTGGGACATGAGCTTGATGGTGTTGAGGTTGTGCTCGCAGAGGATTCGTTGGCGGGGCAGGAGCGGTCGGGCTGGGACCTGACGATGGTGCTGAGGCGGGAGCAGGAAGTGATGAAGGCGCAGAAGGTGCGGGTGCGGCTGAGGATTGGCTGTCTTGCACATCGCGAATAACAAGATGGATTGTCTGTTGCTCGGGGTTGCGAATCTATAGCAAGGGAAAGTCAAGCAGTTAGTTGGTTGATCCATGGTCAACGGTGTAATTGTAAGAAACATACCACATCTGCGCCAAATATGTCAAGCAAGGTGTCAGACTCGCGAACGATGGCGCGTCCGCGGTGAATCAAGCGCTGGTTCTCATCGGCTGGGCGCAAGGGGAGGGTCTGTCGAATCTTGTCCTTGAGCTGTTTGACTGTAGTATTGGCAGCAAGACTGGGAAACAGCAGTGGTCGGGTCACGCCAACAGACGGTGACAAAACCTGTAAGTTTACAGTTTGTCCGTCAGCTGGTGAAGGCGTGGTGGTAGTAGATTTATCGTCCTCAGGACGAGTCGCGGAAGGCATAGAAGCCATGATGATCAAGCTAGTAGCATGCCACGCCGAGGCAAGCTAAGGGTGAATGAAGTAGTCCGAAATGTCGGAGTGAAGGAGCGGCGACTAAGAATGAAGAATGCGACGGATCGACGTCGAATAGATTTATGGTGCAAGAACATATATATCGGTGGTCGACAACATAAAAGCCCGTCCCTCAAGTTGAAGAAAGTAGCGACTTATTGACTGACGTCGGTTTGTGTCGTCTTACTAACACTAAACGGGTCGCATGTCAAGGGAGAAGGTATGGCGGCGAGTGAAGCAAAGATCAGTATTCGAAATGATGCGCAACAGATGAAGAGTGAATGCTGTAGAAGCTGTGGTAAGGGTTGGAGCAGTGTATTTGTTTGTTGGCCCTGAAAAAGGCAACGCTTTTGCGGAGAGAAAGGAGCGATAAATGGAAGTGATGGTTCATCAACCTGGATAGTGGTCAGGGTGGCCTTTTGCCATTTGGGGTCTTATCCGTACCTACCTCAGGTACCTACTAAAGCTACTAGGTAAGCTAAGCTTCTCAGGTACAGGTAACGTAGGCCTGGGGTGTTGGACGGGTGCTTGAGCAATTGCGGTGTCGGTCGGTAGGCAGGTACGTACTCTTGTCTTAGTTGGAGTTGCTCATCGCTGAGTTGGACTGTTTATTGGTCAAGTTGCTCATCCAGTCTTACCCACATCTGTTCATCCCTTCCCACTTGAGCTTGTTCGAGAAGACACTCAAAAAATCAATTCTCGGCGGTCGGCGTCTTTTGTCCGAGACCTACAGCCCACCTACCCAAGAAGATGTGTGCGACTAACTAACTGGAAGCTTGAGCAAGTCGCAGCCCATCGTCATCGTTGGATTTTGACGTCAACATCCCGTCAAAAATCCAATTGACTCAATTCTGAGAGACTTGATCTGTCTCAATTCAACTCCCCTTCTCTGCGACAGCCCACGACTCCAAGTCGGCAGCGTTATCGCTGTCGCTTGTCTCTGCCCGCTATGGCTCCAACCCTTGGTCATGGCTCCTCCCAACTCGGCAGTCACATGCTCCGCAACTCATTCTATACCCACGGTCGTTATGCAACCTGTGGTTCGCCATCTGCTTCGCGACACATGCTCCAAGCCTTGACGAAATCGCGATGCCTAGCACGGCCTTCGGCCTCTTCAATTCGAACCTTCGCCTCCAACTCGGGCAAGAGACCGAGATTCTCTCAGCGCCTTGGTGAGGCCATGCGCAACTCCAAAATCCAATGGTACCAGATCCCTGTCGGTCTAGGTGTTGGGTTCCTCGGTCTCGTCCAATTTTACAAGGTCTCTTCTCGTGAGAAGGAGAGAATTGAGATGGAAGATGGACAAGAGGGTACTAGAACGCCCAAAAAGCGTGCCAGAATTCGTCCTGACGGTCCTTGGTACGTCGACTATTTCTGCCCCTATACCTCGGTCAATGCTAACTCGAGTTCAGGCAAGTCCAGGTCATGTCAACTCTGCCCCTGAAAGCCATCTCTAGACTCTGGGGTCGATTCAATGAGTTGACTATTCCTTACTACCTTCGAGTCCCTGGTTTCAAGCTGTATTCTTGGGTTTTCGGTGTCAAGTTTGTTGCCCCCGCCAATGTGGTGGCAAACTCATGCTAACGAGCTCAGTCTTGACGAAGTCGCCGAACCCGATCTCCACGTTTATCCCAACCTCGCATCTTTCTTCTACCGTACTCTCAAACCCGGTGCTCGACCTCTCGACCAAGATCCTCATACTCTCGTCTGCCCCTCTGATGGCAAGGTCCTCCAATACGGTCAGATCCAAGGCGGTGACATCGAGCAAGTCAAGGGTATGACCTACAGCATCGATGCTCTCCTTGGAAAGAACACACCTCCTGCAAGCGTTTCAGGCACTTCAGGCACTTCTACACCTGCGACTAGCCTGGCTTCTACCGATGTATCAGACGAGGAAGCCCTTGTCAAGCAGGATGCGGAATTTGCTCAGGTCAACGGCATCTCGTACACTCTTCCCGATCTCCTTTCCGGTACTGGAAAACGCGGCCCTTCAGTGAAGGATGAGTCCATGCCCGCATCCCCTGGCACGGTTTCCGAAGTGAGTGCTGAACTGGCTCTGGGTGAGCGACCTTGGTACGATGTTGTATCACCGGATAAGACAACAGCCCTCTACTACGCAGTTATCTACTTGGCTCCTGGCGACTACCACCGCTTTCACTCTCCCACCAACTGGGTCGTCGACCGTCGCCGCCACTTCGCCGGAGAACTTTACAGCGTGTCCCCGTATCTGCAACGAACCCTACCTGGTCTTTTTACCCTCAACGAGCGTGTGGTACTTTTGGGTCGCTGGCGTTGGGGTTTCTTCAGCTATGTTCCAGTCGGTGCAACCAACGTTGGCTCTATCGTCGTCAACTTTGATAAGGAACTGCGAACTAACAGCCTGTTGACTGACACAGCGGCGGATCGGGCAGCTGAAGAGGCGGCCAACAGGGGTGAGGTATACCAAGGATTTGCCGAAGCAACATATGAGGCTGCTAGCCCTATTTTGAGAGGCCATGCACTTCGACGCGGTGAGGAGATGGGTGGCTTCCAGCTGGGCAGTACCATCGTACTCGTATTTGAGGCACCTGCAAACAAGGTGGGTGAGAACAACCAGCACATTGGCTGGGACTGGGCGGTGGAGAAGGGTCAGCAAGTAAAGATGGGACAAGCCCTCGGAAGGGTGGTTGAGTAAAGTAATGCATGTTGTATAAAGAACAAAATCCCAGTTGAGCGTTTGGACATTTACATATAATTGTATAGCTCTCTATATAATTCATCAGCTCATGAAGCGTTTTACATTTCATTAGACTTGCTGCAATGTGTAGTTTTCGTCCAAATACGTGGCATACCCGACTTGAAGCAGAACAGACGAAATCATTAGTCCATCTTAGGCCATATATACACTAAGAGTGATCTAATATTTATGTCAATGACTAAATCAGTACCGGTTTTTATGCAAACCACTTACAGGTGTTTCTACTAATAAGTTAATAGTCAGTGCATCACAAACGCATCAATAGAAAAAGAACATTTTGGATGTTGATAACAATAGTTTTGTTTGTCCATTACAGGAATGGTGAGCTTCTATACTCTATCTCTAAATGCTAACTGTTCGCTAAAAATGCAGGTTCCCATCCCTAATCCAATTGACTTCTTGCAAGCTTTTATATAATGTTTAAGCGCCGTAGACCTTGACACGCTCCTCAAGAGGGACGTATGTCTTGGGGCCAGCCTCACCCTCCTTGGCACCGAAGACGAGCTGAGCGTTGAGGGTCCAGGTGGAGGGGATCTTCCAGGTCTCGGCAACCTTCTCATCGATCAGAGGGTTGTAGTGCTGGAGGTTGGCACCGAGGCCTTCGGCCTCGAGAGCAGTCCAGAGAAGGTACTGCTGGATAGCAGCGGACTGAACAGCCCAGGGCTCGAAGCGGTCGGCATAGATGGCAAATTTGCCCTGGAAGGTCTGGATGGTGGTGTTGTCGACGTAGAAGAGGACAGTTCCGGCGGCGTTCTTGAAGCCGGAGACACGGTTGGCAGTGGCCTCCCAGGCCTCAGCGGGGACGATGGCACGGAGGGCATCGGATGTGATGTCCCAGAGCTTGTCGTGCTCAGCGCCGTAGAGGACGACGACACGGTTGGTCTGGGAGTTGAAGGATGAGGGGCTCTCGAGGGTGGTCTGGTTGACGAGCTCGGTGATGCGCGAGGTAGGGATGGGGAGGTTCTTGGAGAGAGCGTAGTAAGAGCGGCGGTTCTTGGCCAGCTCGATGAGGGCGTTGGCAGAGAGTTTGGCGGCCATTGTGAGAGATGGTTGGTTGGTTATAGGGTGTAGGTGTAAGTGTAAGTGGTGTATGTAAGTGAGTTGAGATGAGGACGAGATGGGACAGACAACGGGGAACAAGACGAATATATAGCAATATCTCCCTCACATAACAAATCTTTATTAAGCTACGAACGGCACTATTCAACTATGCTGCCCCGCTCGGCATGTTTGAACCCCTCCATTGACAAGTTTAGTCCCCAATCGCGCAAGAGAGAAAAAGACTTCAGACCCTGCCGGTTCTGTCGATTGTAACCTCCACTGACTAATGATGCACCACCAGAATTGCATCAGTCAGGTACAGGCTTATACTGATTGAGTTAGTATGTTGGTCAGCCACCCGCTCGCACCTTTTTCACTCGCGCGCGCTAGGTCGGACGGGATTGCATAAACATTATTCAGCCGGATATATAGTCTCAAAAGGGTATAGACTCGGAACTATCGAGGCTACCCTGAAGCGATCACGATGTTCTTTTTCTTTTCTTTTTTTTCTAAAGACTTTAGATTCATAACGAAGTAGATATCAATCGATAATCAATAATTTGTGGCAAGAATCATGGACTTGATACACATCTCATGAGGTCTATTCTTGTGAATTAACGGAAACATGATTGCGCCATATTCATGTGGTTGCAGCCATATCAAGTGGAGATCGCGTGTTATCAAACTCAGATATACAACTCACCGCTACAGACTCTATCATCTAGTGATACACTCTAGGTACTTAGAAATAGATTGAAACTTTACATGCAACGGGAGCCCAGTTCATCCCACGCGAACTATTACTGATTGCTTAGAAACCCCCTCCTCGTCCTAGGGTAAAAAAAAAACCTTTACTCCCGCACCCTGAGTCAGGTATGCATTCCGATAGAACGCCATTGGAATTTAACCCCAGATTTCTCTCATGCTACCTAAGCTAGACCGCCGTGATTGACAATACGCGCGCGCGAGATCTATGAAGCAAGCCGAAACATTTATTCCGCTGACAAAAACACGGCTTCGGACCCTTGCATCCCACTTCCGCATACAAGCGAGTGCCGAGCCTATCAGACTGGGCCAGTCGCCAGAAAGGGAAGTCTGGCGTCATGGGTGACAGGAACACATTGTACTCACCAAGAGTATGTGCAACACTGTAGAGGGATTAAACGTCCACAGCATATAGACTATCCCGTCCTCAGGGTATCAGAAAAGTTGGCCGTTTAGAGCATAAGAGACGAAATTAGTAGGACACCTTATGCTATAAAAGCTATAGCCTTTAGGCTATTTATTTTTGTGCCCTAAGACTTAGGAGGTTAACTTTTCTGCTACCCAGTAGCCCGTATACCCGTCAATAGGTTAGTAGAAATAGTGAAGATCTTTGTGTAGTGCTATTGAAAACTAATTCAAGTCGAAACACACGCACCAATTTCAGTCAAGGTAAGGAAGGATGAAGGAATTCAACAAGTGGCACCACCGGTATCTATATATACACTTCAATATTCAAGCAATTGAATTTATAAATCTCATATATCAAAAAGGGCAAGATAAGCGCTTTGATCATCTTTATCCTGCCGCTAAGGGTATTTTCCATAAAGGAAATAGTCAATATACAATCCGCAAGAGCAGATAGCCACCCAAACCCGTAAACCTATAACGCCGTTACTATGCCCAATGCTCCTCTCCTCTCGAATCAGAAAATGCCATATGCTATCCCTCTCGCTTGTGCAGCAGCCTTCTAAACTGTGTCGGCCTGCATTCTCGAGTTTTGTCACAATGCCCTTGCACCGCCAATTCCCCATCGCATGAAAAAAAACATATCCAAGCTTTTTTGTTGCCCCGTTTGTTTCGACATTTACCATGTCTCGGAGATGTACTTGCCCTCTTCCTTCTTGAGCTGCCAGAAGTTGCGCGCCTCCTCACGCTCCAGGTTGCCCTTTTCCATAGCGACGTCGCAAAGAGCATCCTCGACACCCTCACCCATGCCCTTGCTGCTTCCGCACACAAAAATACGGCCGTCCAAAGAGTTGATGATGTACCAGACAAGGTCAGACTGGTTCATAACCTCTTCTTGCACGTACTTGCCAGTACCAACTCGGCTCTGAACGACACGCTTCACCTCCTCCTCATGGACGCCCCACTCGCCACTGTAGATCTCATCCACCAGTGAATCCCGGATACCTTGAAGGACCCAAACCTTGTTGGCACAGTTGGCCTGCTTGAGACGGCGCTGGACGAAGCCACGGAATGGGGCGATACCAACACCAGCACCGATCAGAAGCATAGGACCGTCCGAGTTGAATTGCTTGGCCAGGGGATTGGCCATTAAACCCTTGAACATGGGGATGAATATTTGAGGGGAGCGTTCACCAGCAGCTTGGGCTCTCATGAACTTATGAGCCTGTCGCTCAAAGAATCCAGATCCAACACCGGCACGGCAGCCACGTCGCCAATCCATGGAGTCATGGACCGTGACAGCAATCTCGATCAAGCGACGCTGGGCGTGTTCTCGGAGGGTGTATGATTCGGTAGGGTCGTTGGAGAGAGAGTAAAATCGCGGCATAAGCTGGGCTTGGACAGAGAGAAGTTGATCCATAGGAGGATGAGAGCTAGGGAACGCGTTAAGAATTTGAGAGAGGGTGGTGTGGGGACCACCACGGAAGTCAGAGAAGATGCTGGCACCTTCATTAGAGCAGAGATACTCGAGGATCTTCTTCTCGTTGGTAGCGGTAGCATGCTCCGCAATGACACGGAGCAGCTCCTTAGTGGGAGCGTAAGACTGAATATCGGTGGTCCATGTAAGGAGCTCACGGCGTGTAGTGACAAGCTCGCGAGCCTTCTCGTCGCCCCAGACAGTAGGCCAGCGACCCTTGGTTGTCTTCATGAGAACAGGCTTGTCGCGCTGGAAGCGTGGGATCATAAGAGCATCAAGAATCTCGTCAACCGAAATCTCGTCATTAGGGGCCATAACACCAATGGCGCCACCAACCTTGAAGTCAAAAACTTCCTCAGGAGGATAGTCGGTGATATCAAGATCGAAGTGGAAAGTTCGCTTCTCGGCACCAGGCTTGGTGAGCTCACGGGTGTTGTGGATCTTGGCTGGGTACACGTTGTGGGGAGGATGAGGCTGGACGAATCGAGGGGGTTGAATGGTGGTGTCAACACCCTCATATCCAGGACCAGGAACTAAGTAGTTGTTCTTGTTGGAGAAAGAGGACAAAGGGGAAGACTCGGAATCTGAGTCAAGCGAGACAGCTGAGTCGGAAGGAGAAGAAGTCGGCCGAGGAATTGAGGTGAAAAAGACAGTTTGCTCAGGCATAGGGATGATGCCAGTCAGGTCGGCAGGAATCTTCTCGAGCCGAAGTCCGAGTGACTTGAAAGCATCGTTGTCGGGCAGGGGAACCTCCTCGTACTCGACGTTGTTTCGGTCGCTCATACAGCAAGCACCACCACAGCATCGGCCCATGTACTCGGCTGGTGTCTCACCAGTGATTCGCTGAATGTCTCGGGCATTCTGGGCAATCAAGCGTGTAGATGCACGACGGCGACGCTCGAGAGGGATGACTGGCTCATCTTCTTGGGAGTCGGAATCGTCCGAGTAGGTTAGCGAGGGTGCAATTGAAGGAGCACCCTCAGCCATGATGAGTTCGTGTTGGGGTTGAGTGGCGGGGTTGACGATGCCGTCAATTCGAATAGCAGGAGCAGTCATGATGGGCCAAATGTGTTTATGAGCCACCCGCTGGAAGTTGTTGTTGAGGAGCCGAAGTGCCGGGTGTAGGTGTTGTTGAAAAGCTCTTCGCAACGAGTAAATTGTGACGATTTTCGCGAAAATATAATATGGTTCGTTATTGGCGACGTCAGGACTCAAAAAGCATGACGATGCAGCAGCAGCAACAGACAGGGATTGCAAGTGCTGTCGTCTGAGAGGTAGGTGTATGATATTTGTAGGTTTCGTAAAGTTTGACAAGTTGCAGATGCAATTGACCGATAAGAAAGTGTAACAATAAAGTCTCTTGTGAGGAAAGAAGAAGCTCGGGAAAGCTGAAGGGGGCAAAAGACTCAAATACAAGTGGTAGCGGCCGAGAGCGGGCGGGAGGTTTTAAAAAATCCAATCCAGCTCCTGCTGCTGTTGCCATTGCCATGGATAGTGCGCCGATGCGGGTTGGGGGAATCTCCACCGTGGGGCTATCCATTAGGTGCTTTGCATTGGCACTGTTGGGGGGCGTGTCACTAACCTGGCAGTAAGTTGCCAGTGGATTTGATTATCTTATCAGTTTATACCTACGATAAAGTGTTTAATCAAACATGTCTAAAGGAATACCAGGTATTAGAAGAGAGTACAGGTATTGATCAGGCCATTTGACAGCACGATGCTCATCTCAGCTCAGGTACACGCGATAATAAGATAACGTCGCAAATCCAGTCACCCGGTTTATTCTCCTTTCCCCAGGCTCAGAGTCAGGCCCAGGTTTAGATCCAGGTCCAGGTCCTAGGCCCAGCCAGCCAGCCCCAGGATAACAGAACCCGAACTCGAGAAAGTCCCTGCCCGGCCCCAAGCGATTCTAGCCCCTCTAAAAGCTGGTGTGGATTTGGCGCATTACACAACAGATCATGCCAGAACGTGACGATAGATGAATGCGTGGCAGGTAATTGCTTAGATGTGATGATCAAATAGGAGGTTCGAGAGTTTACACAGGGTTATTGACCAAACTCAAAGCACCGAAACAGGAGAGTAAAATGAACAGTGATGATGTCTAATTTCGTTATCAATCAATGCTTAATCAATCAGTCAGTCAGTGCTTTGTCTCACATGCTGTAATCAATCCGTACTGTGCAAGACATGTCTCATTCAAACCTTGGTTCAATAACATTTATCCAAGGCCCGCACTTTCACAAAGACAAAGATATGCACCCTCCAGTCAATAATTATGCCACTGTATTATCCTTTATCGACAGGTATTTGGCAAAGAGTTTCCCTCTGATTCTCTTCCATGACGGGTTATGAGCTAATGCTTGCCGATCCAGTGACCGGTTTGTGCAACAATACCCGACCCAGTCTTAGGGTAAAAAATAAGTAGTCTAAGAAGCTTAGTCTAAGTGGCATAAGCTGCCCTAATAATTTTGTCTCTTATGCTCTTAGCGGTGAATTTTTCTGATACCCTGAGGCCGACTTGCACAAACCCATTTTCTAATTGGCTCATCGGCTCTTGGCCCCCCTTATCAATCAGCCACTCGTTGATTATTTCTTTGTTCTGACACATCAAGATCAGATTTGTGCAAATCCTGAGCAATCAATCAACTCCACAACGTCACCAGATCTCGCCATCGAGTCCGATATCGAAGACCAACGTTGCAATATGATGTCTATGTGAATTGACTGACAGGACAAAACGGACACTAATAATTATACAATCGGATAATTCGATCCAGCCAGTGCATAGAACAAGCAGCTAGAAAAACTAGAATATCCAAAGTTGGTTCTAGGGTAAGGACACTTGCATAACTCTCAAAGCTGAACCGGTCTCTCCGACACCACCATATCTCACTGTGAAAGATCGGCATGTCCCTGAATGACCTTATTATTCTTGGGGATAATACACGCCCAATCTCAACATGATCAGACCAACACAGTGCTGTAAACTACGGTCCAAGGGGTCAACGGCACACACGTGCGCATCATACGAGCTGTGTCTTCTTATTCGGATCTTTTCGGTTCATTTATCAACAATGCAGCTCTTCTATTCATCAAAGTCATGAGGCTCTGTCGGCTACTGATGCTAGGCTTTGGTCAGAAAAAAACAGGGGTTTGGGACCTGGAATCAACCAGTCACGGCAGGCGTTTATCTAACCGAGTCAATGAGACAACGGTTCCCAGCTACGGGTCAGGCCATCACAGACATTTGCCATTGAAAGGGTACCGTCTCTCTCCGCGATTGTGGCATGTCAATTCCTCAACAATTATTGTAATTAAATTGAACATAGTCAGGACTGCGCCCTGCTGTTAGGAGTTCCAAGCCAGGTTACAGAGTATACAATTACTGCGTATAGGAACCGGGTAGACATCCTCTTACCCGTTGATCGGGTTCAGCGTTGTAGTACAGCCTGCGTAGTAAGCGGATATCATCCCGTCCGATGGCCGAACCGAACGTTTCCGTGGGCCTTTCCGAGGAAAAAGATGCCGTCTGAAGGACCGACGGCGGGCGCCCGCAGACGAAAATAATGCACTCTGTTATCAGATTAAAGTGACCTCGCAGTATTTCCCCTCTCCCCGCATTCCTTTTTACCAGATTCGTTGGAATCTGACAAGGAGCCGAGTGAGTTTTTTCATCCTTCTCCGAAAACTATCCGAACCTATGGATGCAGAAGATGCACTCCGAGTGGCAGTTACACTTCTGTAGGTAGGCCTCAGGGTATCAGAAAAATTGACCGCTAAGCATAAGAGATAAAATTATTAGGACATCTTATGGCTCTTAGACTAAGCTTCTTAGACTACTTATTTTTATACCCTAAGACTTAGGAGGCTAACTTTTCTGCTACCCACTAGGTAGGTATGAGGAGTGACATGGCATGGTGGAAGAGTCACATGCACTCCTTTCAGTTCACTTTGATACATCAACACCAAACAAGATATTACTGTTTCTTTCTTCTAGCTCCGAGTCTAGCTTGGACACAAACTTGGATACCCCGGCTCCGAATGTCCCTTTCTCTTGTCTCCTGGTCAAATGATGTATCCCCACCAATCGGATCATCCCAACAAACCAGCCAAAAAAGTTATCAGATGGATTGACCTTTATCAATCCAATCTAATCTTGAGACATCCTGACATGTCCTTGAATGTTGAGATTAGATGCATCCCGTTAATTACGATGTGCAACTTGACCGATCTCGGAACTGATCGAAGCAGAAGGGATCAAATACCCACAGTCTCTTGTTGAGCTGCTTTGTTGTCCTTGCACATACATATGTATGTACTTCTCAGCCAATGCAGCTGGCCGTAGCACCGACATATGGATGGATACTTCTCCATTGCGGCATTCGCATGTACAGCACACAAGCACAGCAGTCAGGTAAATTGATACCATCCCTGCTAATTGAGTTGGCCTGTGTCTGTTCTCCTTTACTTCCTTGTCAGGTGGGTAGCAAAAAAATAGGGACTTGAAGAAGTTCAGACGAAATAATTAGACCATTCTTAGGCTATATAAGCACTAAATGTGATCTAACATTTATGTCAACCACTAAATCAGTATCGGTTTTTATGCAACCCGCCTGCTTGCCCCCAACCATAAACATCAACCTCGTCAGGGGGATTCATTTCACGGACAGAGTTTGTTATTTTGCCCGCGGGAACCTTTGACAGGACAGGGGTCACGGAAAGGAGTTTGATATCCTGAATTTTTCACATTCGCAATGGTGACTTGTCCCACTGGGAAGACGACGCCATCCTCAACCCTGAATCTAAATGGGTCTGGCTGTCAGTCATGATCTGATAAGATGGGAAAGATCTACTTTTGTGGGTGGGGTCTACCAAACACAAACACAAACACAAACACGCAGACAGGTGGACCCGAGATTTGTAGAGGCAGCTTCTATTTCTAAAGCTAGTATTCTATGTACTAATGCTTCCACACATCTTCGTGTGTCTACTGGTTTATATAGTAAAAAGGTAATGTACTGGGTATCAAAGTATTGGTGCTCATCATTCTTGTTCAAGCTACCAGTGATCTTCGTCGGAACTCCAGTTCTGTATCTGGAGAAGGTGCCTTGGCCATGACTACAGTCATTGGCTTGGGTCTATCCTGACCTGGCTTGAGGCGGATGTCGTAGTTGATGAGTAAATGTGCCAACACAAGCTTCATCTCATTGTTGGCAAAGAAGCGTCCAGGGCATGCATGCTTGCCCGCGCCAAAGTTGGTGTATGTGTCATCAAGAGAGGTGAACTGCCATCTGTGGTTGGCCTCACTTGACTCTTGGCGAAGCTTGTAGAACCGGAAGGCATCAAAACGCTCGGGGTCGGGGAAATAGCGCTCGTCAAGAGCAATGCCAGCTTGGGGGGCGAGGACCTTTGTGCCCGCGGGCAGCTGGGTACCGTCGGAGAGAGAGATGGGCTTCATGACCTTGCGGATAAAAGATGCTGCATGTTGGTTAGCTGGATGTGGATATGGATAAGTGGAACTAAGGAAGGGACTCACTGATGTTTCCGCTCAGGCGCTGGACTTCTCTCATGAAACTGTCCAGCTTCTTGAGCTTAGCCAAGCTCTCTTTCCTCTCCCAACCGTTCTCCACTTCGAGAATCTGATAAGCTTCCTGTCGGAGTTCCTCTTGGACTTCTGGGTATGCTGCCAGATCACAAAGACATTCGCAGAGCAAGTTGTTCGTGGTGTGGATAGATGCGGCGGCGATGATGAGCTGCAACTCGGCCTGGGTTGTAAGATCGGACTTTTCATCCTCGGGCAGAGCTTCGAGAAGCCATTGGATCATATCATCGGGTGCGTCCTCGCCGTTGGAGAGTTCCATGTTTTGCAGTCGCTCCTTGAGGATAGGCTCAAGCAGTTCCTTAGCGATCTTGATATCCTTGCGAATCTGGCGTAGCTCTGACACGAAATATTGGCCAACAGGTCGAGCCCACTCTGGGATGAACTGGAGCTTGACACATGCGGTAAAGACGTGGACGGCAAAGTTGATGGTAGTGTCCATCCACTTCTCGTCGCGGTTGAGGGAGGGGCCGACGAAAGCTCTGCCGCTCAGGCGGGTGACGGCACGAAGACTAAAGGGTTGCCATTTCACAGGCGTCCAGTCCTCGCAAGCAGGGAACTCGGTGGCTAGTATGTACTCCAGCTCTTCTCTGAGGCGAGGCACAACTCGGGTGAGGTTTTGAGTCAACTTTGTTCGGATCAACAGTGCAAGTGTTTCGCCGTTGTGACCGGGTGAGAACTTTGTGTACTTGCTTTGCAGAGCCTATCGTTACGTTAGCATGGAATGCCAACATGTGTGGGTGTAAGTGAGGTTTACGTCTGACACTGCTTCTGTTGCGCTGAGGACATCTTCTGGGAGTCCCTTGAGTTCACCAACTAGGCTTGCAGGTACCAAGACTTGTACTCCCTCGGTGGCCTTGATCTGATATACTCGATCGCGAAACTAGTAATAAGGTAAGCATATGGAGTATCGAACAGCAATTGCAAGACAACAAACCTTTGTGTAGCTATCTTTAATTAATGTTTCAGCATCAAAGATCCAGTTCTTCTTGGAAGCCTTGTAGAAGGGAACCTCGAGTTGAGATCTTTGCTTCTTTGGTAGTATCAACCATAGTGTGAGGATGAACAGAGTAAATGTGATGTAATAGCCGGTACGCTTCCCTTCGAGGATGAGTTGTGGATATTGAACATTAACACCAACGGGTGAGGCGGGGAGACTTGAAGTGTTCTGCATAGTGAATATGAAGAACTCGAGGTTGTTTGGAACAGAGAATAGGGAATCGGAAAGAAACGAGACGTTTTCGATAGATATCAAAAGGCGCCTCTCTCTTTTCGAATTTTCGGTTTCAAGTTTTGCGAATATGGAATGCGATTGTGTTATAAGTGACTGGTATCAGCCGTGTATCAGAAGGGAGTCTCCACAGCGAACGGGATGGAAACTTGATCAGGGATTGACAAAGACTCGGTAAGACTTGCTAAACATAAACAACATGGGAGATGTAGCAGTGTCTAAAGAGAATATGAGAGAGGAACATGAGAGGGGAATATGTATATATTGTAGTTGTAGATAGTTGTAGATATGGAGATCATTGTCAAAGATGGCGCATAGACAAATGTCCGAGGGAACGAGTAGACCTACGTTTCATTTGTTTATTCCGCTAACTGGACTGGATACTTTTACGGCCTAAAGCTAAAGGGAAGCAAGCATTCATCCATCTGTGTGTCACTTGATTCAACCGTCTAAATTGCTGGAGTCTGTTTGTCTGAAACAGGTTGGGCCTTTGCGAGAGCGAGCGTCTCTCGGGAAGAGGCAGCTCCGGGTCTTAGCTTGGCGCTGGTGTCCGAGTAGCGCGCACAATACTTCCATTCTAAGCCAGTCCTGGACAAGAAAGGATTCGATGTTTTGTTGTTTTGACGCGCTCGGGCTGCTTGTGATCCAAGCAAGAGACTAAGATTTGCATTTTGTCTATCCCGTCTTTTCCGTTGAATGAAGATCATCATGATTGGAATTGATTAACATTGTGAGCAGCCAATCGTCTTGTCGCAATATAAATACCGAACAGACTAACAGACTTTAGATTTTGGTTATAGTGTCGGCAGTTGAAGTTACCGGACTGGATTGGTCTGGAGATGGTTCGAACCTTGGTTAAAAAGAAAGAAGAGAATCCCTGGTTTGGTAGTGTTGGATATATTGCATTGGGATATTTGTACTTGACTCTGATATTTATCTTGTTGCATTCTCTGTCACCAACTCTTGATGCCATCAACAGGTTAACTACCACCTACAACAGAAACAGAACCAAATTAAAATCCGGAATGGCCTAAGCTCTCGGATGTCGGGTCTTCCATGCTCTAGCGTCACTGACCAGCAGCGGAAACATCAGCATCCGTTGCAGTGAAGAAAAAAAAGGGCCCCGGACCCTTGCGCGCCTAATATGGATCATCATCTCTGTCTCTCTGCCCTACCTACTGACGGATATACAAGTCAAGCCAACTCATCTATCGGCGACAGTAGTTGTCTTGTATTTACTACAGCGATCGTGTCACGTTCATCCCTGAATCTCGTTCAACGTCAGACGCTTTGGTGTACCAAGTGTTACATTCATGTCGCCGACATGCTGGACAGGGTGAACTTGAGACTTGTCGCCCCCATATTTCAGCACTGCTATATACAGGTCCTGGGACGGGATGTGGGAGTTTTGCGGAAGAGTGAAACTCGACTTGAGTCTTTCACAGTCTCACACCACAATCACACAGATATCTCTCAACAATTAAGTCCTAGACTCGAGATTCATCTTTACGGTTACAGCCTCAGATTTAACCAAGTCTATAAGCTTAAGTTTCTTAAAAAATCCATGTCAGCGTCTCACAATCGATAGATCATCCACACAAAATATCCAAAAGTCATACGACTTTCACACCAACTCGAGCTTCACAAAGACTCGAATTTCCTAAACCGTCCGTGTGCATGTTGCAGAATCTGCACCCCAGAAAATGCAATGGTTCGCCCGAATAACCTAACCCATCCATCACTACCTATCATTAGTCGTTCCCGTTCACTGTTCCTCGATCCGCTCCGCTCCTCCTCCTCTTCCTCCTCCTCCTCTTCTTCCCCGCGTTGTTCCTGCACTTCTCGACATGAGGCAATCACCAATCGTTGTAAACCAATGCTTACCCCCCAAACGCCCGTCGTTGAAAAATTCTTCACATCACGATACACGAACCTTGCCTTGATAAACAAATTTTCTCCTCCTCTCGTTGGTTCATCCGAGTTTTCACCATGATATATTCTGTTTTTGCGTGTATGCCTTGCCAGCACAGCACGACAGCCATGGCGGCTCAGACGAGGCAACCGCAGCCACATTCATAGACCACAGAGCCGGGCAGCCAGGAGGGTTACATAAAAACCGGGACTGATTTAGCGGCTGACATAAATATTAGATCACTCTTAGTGTATGAATGGCCTAAGAGTGGACTAATAATTTCATCTGTACTGCTTCAAGTCCCTGCCTGCCAATATCTCATGCGAACATGATGATCATTTTGTTGAGGGAACCAACTGCAATCTGTAAAAATTTTCACATCCTACAAGGCGGAGCAGTGAGAGGTCTGGTAGGAGTTGTTTGCACATTCCAAGTGTTGTTGGTTATATATCCGTCATGCTGTCTGTTTCTTGATCTGTAAACTCGTAGTTCATCACTTTTGTTATTACCCTCAAATCGTGGTTTTAGTGAAATTCCGTCTTGGCCCTTCAACATGGCAGAGTTTCACGGACTTGGGGCCAAGTTCGATGGCTTTCAAAGCTCGACAAGTGGCAGCTCATCAAGTCCATTCGTGGTAAGTACCTACCGACACTACATCACTACCTACCTACTACTACATCACTGAATCACTACATCACTGAATCACTACATCACTGAATCACTACATCACTGAATCACCACATCATTTGCATCGCTATATTATTACATCACCGCATCACTACATCTCAGTCTCTCATTCTAGTAGCAGGCTTCGGATACTTCAACCCATACTTCGCTATCTCTCACTTCCAGTGTGTGCCTACCACCGCTCTCAACCCATGACACGGCAAAGTCGCACCATCACATAGAAGACTTTGAACGCTTCATTGAGGATCTTCAGACAGTATGTGTTTCCTGGCATAGACATGTTGGACCACTACTTATACGTTCCAGTCTGCCAAGAGGGCGTTTCCTAATTCAGACTACTCCCGATATAGCGATGTCCAAGTTCTCCTGATACAGTGGGATGAAGACGAACTTCAAGTTGAAGGCGAACTCAATGAGTTGAGAAGGGTCTTTAACTTGTATGGATTCACAACCACCAAGTTTCGTATTCCCACCTCTAATTCCCACCGCAAACTCAATCAAAAAGTACTGAGCTTCGTCGAAGAGCATGAAAATGAGGATACCCTCCTTATAATCTACTATGGTGGTCATGGCATTATCAACAAAGCACGACAGTCGACTTGGGCTTGGTATGCTTCAATACTCTATCATTCTACCTGTTCGACCATGACTGACCATCTTTCACGACAGCAAGCGCGATAAAAGCTACGCTACAGTCGAGTGGTCTGCTATACAGACACTATTTGAAACGGCTAAATGCGACGTCCTTCTTCTTCTCGACTGCTGCGCTGCTGCAAGTGCCGCCCCTTTGACCGAGCGAACGACCTATATGATGGAGACAATTGCAGCTTGCGGCTTTGAGACGTGGACATCTAGCCCAGGCGCACAGTCATTCACTCACACCTTGATCGAGGTATTGAAAGAATGGGCCTCGCAGCTCCCTTTCTCTGCCGCCATGCTGCATAGTGAGATCTTGACTCGGCTCAAACACGCACCTCCTGATCGCTCCTCGCAAGGCGTATTAGTTGAGTCAAGGAAAACGCCCACTTACATCGTCTCAACATCTAATGCACACGCTTCTTCCATCACGCTAGGCAAGATGCCCGAAGAAGAGTCTGGCTCAATATCATCATCTCGGGCGATCCCTGATTCAAGCATCATGGACTTTACAGAGAGGGTACAGTCCGATGCCTGCTACTCGACCGAGGATCGTATCCAGGCCTTATTAGCTACAGATACCAAAGGACAGCGGGCGGCACCGCATGTACTTTTGACAGTCGCACTAGAAGAGGACCAAGTATTTGATGCCGCGAGTTGTGCACGGTGGCTAAAGCAGTTTCCACTCTTGGCAACGCACGTGAGCGTCGAGGCTGTATACCGCAGTTATTCAACTCTTCTGATCTTGTCCGTGCCGGTCGTCATATGGGATCTGCTGCCGGAGCTTCCGGCAACTCAGTTTGTGGGATATGTCAGAACCCGCAACCTCTTGTCCAGAGACATGGTATTAGAAAATGCAGCGGCCCCGATTCCTATTACTACTAGGCATACGGCAGGAAACAAGACTGGTGACCTGCTTGATTGTACTTCTCCACTGAGATCCGTGTCAGGGCTCAGCAGTCTTGACTCGGGATATGACTCGTTCCTTTCACGACCTGGTAGCTTGGTAGTGTTGAGGCATAATCGACTACCAGGAGATGGGACCATGAGCTCCATTGCTGGCCAGGTAAGAATGGGTAAAAGACGGAACAAGCCATCAACAGTTGAGCTCCTTGGGCCAGAACGGCTGACTTCAATGCCCACCGACACGCGCCCCAGTCTTAAACAGCGGCCAGGCTCGAGCAGCCGGGGATCTAATCGCTTAGTTGTCTCGATAGGCGAAGCAGACCTGAATGGCGACAGAATCGGCCATACCTGCGTGCTCTGGTATGGATATGATGTTCAGCAGAGTCGACCCACCGAGAAAGCGGCACCAAAACCGACATGGCGAGTGAAATAACCCTGAATACTCAGCCAGTACAGTGAAGCTAATATGGATCCAGGAATGAGGATTTCAGGTTTCGGGTGCATAATTCACCCATGTGCCATCACTTGAGAGTTTCTGTATGGGGGGTTCAAATGCTGGAGCTCTTTGGCGAGGTGCATATTGACCTCTGTGAACTGGTCAAGAGAGGACAACTCCCAAAGCTCGAAGCATGGCAGACTCTGCGCTGTAATGGAATCAAAACGGGGTCGATCCACATCAAGTTGGCATACATAGATGCACGTGAAGACGAAGAACAGCAAAGCCTGGCGACCGAAATGTCAGCGGCAGAGCGACAGGAGCAGCGGCGCAGGTTGGAGCGGCAGGGAAGTGATGACGGGCAGGCTCGGGCCCAGCAGATGGATTTCCGGGTTTGGTAAAAAGACGTCTACCTGGGTTTCTGTACTAAGTTCGTTAGTAGGTACTAAGTCAAAGGGTTGCTAAAAAGTAGGGACTTGAAGCCGTACGGACGAAATTATTAGTCTACTCTTAGGCCATATATACACTAAGAGTGATCTAACATTTATGTTGACTACTATCTAAATCAGTACCGGTTTTTATGCTACCTGCCTCCAGATAAATCAATAGCGTCACAACAGCAAACATGTAAAATTAACGACTTGCATTACTCGAACTGTTCTAATCTAACAAAGACACAACACAGGGACTCCGAGCGTGGCTGTCGTGGGGGGTATCATGAAGTCGTAGGCCAGACCGACGAGAGCCACAAGCCTGGCCTTATAGCATCGTACAATCCTCTCTGATCCCGTGCCATCTCTCTCCGACTGACCAACAAACAAACAAACCGACGGCGCGTCCAAAATGGCTGAGAATAAGTAAAAGCAGACAGGTGCAGCTGGTGGACTGGCTGATCAAAATGGATCCGCAGGCTTTCCGAGAAAAAAACATAATGATGATTGATGTCCTTGTTCTTTTTCATATGCCTTGTTTTGAGATGCGAAGGTCCAAAAAAGGCTTTAAGATTCGGACAAACATTTGATATTTACAGATCCAACCCACCCGGAACGCCCCTCGCCGTTGTTGAAGAAAAGCCGTCAACCATTTTTTCCCTGATGCAGCAAGCTGAAGACAAATAAGTCTACCGGGAACCGTGAGATACCTGGGAAACCGCATGACAAAGCAGACCATCTCTTTCAATGTCCATTCCAAGCGAAATACACAGTAGCATGACTCTTTAAGCCATTTAGGACTTGTAGCGCAAGTACTCGCCGGCAACCAGACAATGGTCACGCTCGAAAGGTTCTGGTAACATGTTAGTCGAAGCACTTCATAGTTGTTGTCAATGGAAGTAAACATACCCAAGGTAAGCTGGAACTTGGGCTTAATGGACTCAGCTCGCATCTTCTGGACCTCGGCGGCGAAGACCTCGGCGGCGGGAGCGGTACTGTCGATACAGTTGGCCTTGATGGAGATAAGGACACCACCGTTGACCTTGAGGAACCAGTTGGCGTTCATGGCGACAATACGGGCCTGATCGGGCTGGGCAACATCGGCAAAGATAACGTCGACCATGGGCACGATCATGCGGTAACGGGCAGGCTGACGGGCGTCCTCAACAATGGGGACAACGTTGGGTCGCTTGGAAGCCATGGTGATGAGATCACGGCCGGATCGGGAAGAGAACTCGACGGCGTAGACGTAGCCGGTAGGTCCGACAATGTCAGCGACGTGAGAGACGGAAGTACCAGAGGCACCACCGAGGTAGAGGACGCGAGAGCCAGGCTTGATGTAGATCTCATCAGCACCACCAGCAATGGCAGCGCAAAGCTTGCTTCGGAAAGGGTTCCACATGCGGTACTCGATCTTGGTAGTGGTGGTGGTTCCGTCGTCGTTCTTGACGACCTCGTCGACGCTGATGCGCTTCTCGCCGTAGACAGACTCGCCGGGGGTTGTGTTGCGGGTAGCAAGACCATCTTCCTTACCACCACGGACAACGAAGACACCGGGGTGACGGTGAGGCTCCTGTGAAGAAAAAAGTTAGATCGCAAAATTTCGCAAAGTCCAAAAAGTTGACTGAGGGAAGACATACGACAATGACCTTGGCACCACCCTTTGCGCCAGCAGCACCGCCGCGACCACCGCGAGGAGCACCACCTTTTCATCTTGTTAGTATCATGATCTTATTGGCTTTGGGTAGAAATGCTTACCTCGTCCACCGCGACCACCACGGCCACCTCGATCACCAAAGCCGCCACGGCCACCACCTTTGCGAAAAGTCAGTTTTCAAGTTGATCAAGAGCACGACAACAATGCCGCAAGAGCGCAATTCATACCTCGTCCACCGCGCGCACCACCACGGCCACCGCCGAAGCCGCCGCGATCACCACCGAAACCACCACGGCCGCCTCCACGAGCGCCGCCACGGCCTCCACGGGCACCACCTCGAGGAGTGAAAGGAGCCATCTTATTCGATTAGAGAGGAATTGAGTAAAGTTGAAGAGATTAGAGACGACGATAGATCGTTGTCGAGAAGAGTTCCACGCGCGAGAAGATAATCGTGTAAAGGCGGACGTGGATCAAAGTCCAAACTTGTCTGTTGTATAGCCTTGCCTGGGGGACGCTGGGCGTTCTGGGAGACTTTGAGAAAGAATTTTTTGAAGCTCTATGAAGCTTAGGCCCACTTAGTCTATGCAAGTTTCTCCGACTCCGAGATGGGTCCGGGGATAGAGCGGCTAGTGCAAGTTCGATGCATGCGTCTCGCACGTGGTGATAGAAGATAAGAGTCAGGTGATATGACTGATACGGCCGTACGATCGCTGTGATGCTGAATTACATTGCAACAACCATTAAAACTGCTAAAAACTGTCAGTTATCTTGACTAAATCGATTCCAACTACTCCCTCGTTTATCTCGAATTTCTGCGAATTATTTCCGTCCTGTGACGTTGATTTTCAACATTCGCACAAACAGGGCAGGTAAACCCTAAGGCCTCTTTCCCAAAGGAGTGGGGAAAGCGAGTTTGTGGTCCCTCCGACGTGTTAGGGCAAGAGCTTCAGAATTTCTCAATTTCAGCCCGCCAACCCACGTCCCGTCGTCGAAACCGTCACTCACCACCCAAGTCGCCGAGATGGTGAGTAAATACGCCCCCGTCGATCGCCATGATGATAAAGAGGAGGATATGCTGTTGCACGGATTATCGGGAATTTGCTGGTGCAAGTTTCCGACGAGATACGTCAACTTTGGCATGATTGAAATCGATGCGTCGTGGTGATGGGCTCAATTTCGAAAATGTGCCCTGGCTGACTCTGGCTTTTTTCCCACTCTTACAGGTTCGATACGCTGCCACCGAGATCCAGCCCGCGAAGTCGGCCCGCGCCCGCGGTGCCTACCTCCGAGTGTCCTTCAAGAACACCCGCGAGACCGCCCAGGCCATCAACGGCTGGAAGCTTCAGCGCGCTGTTACCTTCCTCGAGAACGTCAAGGAGCACAAGGAGGCCGTCCCCATGCGACGATACGCCGGCAGCACTGGCCGCACCGCCCAAGGTACGACACTTGCGATAATCTTCACCCGTTAGCGATGGACTTTAGAGAAATCCGGAGGATCGCGGACGAGTGGGAACAGAAACGTTATGGGGAACAAAATACTGATGGAATTCATCAATAGGCAAGCAGTTCGGTGTCTCCAAGGCTCGATGGCCCATCAAGTCCGCCGAGTTCCTCCTCGGTCTCCTCAAGAACGCTGAGGCCAACGCTGATGCCAAGGGCCTCGACACCGGTGCCCTCGTTGTCAAGCACATCCAGGTCAACCAGGCCCCCAAGCAGCGACGAAGGACATACCGTGCTCACGGTCGTGTATGTTGTCCAATCCATCCGGCTCCTGAACTCGTCTAATTTCATCCACAGATCAACCCTTACATGTCCAACCCCTGCCACATCGAGCTCATCCTGACCGAGGCTGAGGAGGTTGTCCAGAAGTCCGATGCTGTTGCCGAGCGTGAGCACCTCAGCTCGCGCCAGCGTGGTGCTCGCCTCCGCAAGGCTATCACCTCTGCTTAAGCCAATCAACAACCTTCTTCTCAAATAGACAAAATTTAAGCGCTGGTTGAAAACTGGGTTTACGTCGGGCATCTTCTGTGTTGTAACTGTGACTCTTGACAAGTCTCTTGAACAGAGAGACACAACACCAAGATTACAAACAAAACTCGATCAATTGTTCTAGGGTTTTTGCGAGGGTGGTTCGTGGCTTTTCATCTCCTGGTGTATGGCAGGCTACGGTAAGCATGGCATTAAAGGGAAACGCATGCAAAAATTCGCAAGGTTTTCTTGACGAAATAAAATCTTTCAAGTCCTCCTAAGTCTCCTACCTGTGATCCCAGTAACGACGTGACGTAGTCGCTTGACATCACTGAGTAAAGCATCCTTATCTCTTGATCCGAAATGAACCCCAGAACTCGACATGGGTGTCTGGCTGCATCACAGGCTCGGCCATTGGCAGCCGAGTTAAGGACTAGATAGTCAACATGAGAATAGAATCTTCACAATTCTGGTAAATACACGTAACCTAAACTGTGTCGTATTATTTCTCGGATAGAGTTTGTACTGTGCGTGAATACTGAGCAAGTTTCCCGTCCTTCACTGAGCAATCCTCTGAGCTAGGTATGTAAAGCCATCATCATATGGGTGTAGTTGGATATACCACCTCTCCCGTCCTGCTGTGTCCAGATATCATAATTCATACTCGTTTCACGCTCCAAAAACAAATAGCAAACGTTCTTTTTTTATCCATTACAATTCCAATTCATTAAGCATCTGCAGAAGCCATGCAACACCTGCCTCATCCTAAAAGGCAGTGGTAGTCATAGCACCAACGCCTCTGGCCTCTGTACTAGTGACAGCATCGATTGTTCCTGAAAAGCGCCCTCTTCCGGGGCTCTCAACGCCATCGCCCAGAGCATCGGATATTGTCCGTTCGTCGTAAATGTTTTCCCATCCCGTATCCAGACCAAAGGCATTGGTGAGTTGGAATAACTCCCGAGGTCGTATGAAAGGTGCAATACGAGCTAGGAGCTTGTCACGACACCTCTGCATCAGAGGTCCCAGATTCGAGCTGTGAAGGTTCCCATTACCAGCAAGACCTTGAGTACCAAATGGCAAAATGCTCCTGGTATTCGTATCCACCATATCGACTGACACATAACCACATGATTTGAATGAAAGACACTTGAGAGTGTACTTCTTCGCATCAGAACGTAGGCGATGTGATGATGGTATATGTTGACCCAATGGATCTGGCTGGTTTATCATTTGCTCGTCAGAACTAGAACCAGTCTCATCTCTGGCCGCCAAAATGTCCTGGATCTTGATGCCAGGGGAGAAGTGCTCTATGATGCCTGCCCATGAGAGTTGTTCAGGCTCCTGCAAGGTTTCTGAGGGTGTGCCCAACGGGTCCGGCGGCGGGTTGTTAGCCTGCACCAGGTTTTGGAACATCTGGGCCATTGGTGGCGGCGGCGGAGGAGGGCCATGGCCATGGCCGCCTCCCACAGGGTGAGGTGGCATCTGGGTCCCCATTGGGAGAGTGAGTAGACCCAGCAGATGAGCATTGTTCACGTTGGCGTGATGTCCCTGAAGAGGAGCCTGTGGCGTGAGAGTTGGTGGACCAGAAAGTGACACAGATTCCAAGTCAAGTTTCTCGAGGGTAGAAAGAGCCATATTGCGTATTGTTTGAAGAAAGACGTGAGGCGAAGCCCAACAGTTCTTCAAGGACAAATGCTTGATAAAGGGCAGGACCAGGATGTCCTTTTCGTGAGTTCTGGGGCTACTAACTCGTGTCATGAGCTGAGGGTCCTCAAAGAATGGAGCTGGAAGAATGTAGTGGTTTCGCTGGAACGTTGAGGGTGCAAACTCCCCACCGCAAATCCATTCAAAGTGAAGGCTCTCGATATTGGTCTGGGCGCCAATATAGGTGTTGAGTAGCTGGTAGACCTTCTCCACAGCATCGACGGGAGATACTGCAGTATCCTCAACACACCCTGGGGCAGGTTTAGAGATACGCCGCCAGTCGGCGATAACGCCCAATGAGACATTGCTGAGGGACGGTAGATTTTGCCAAAGATCATGGCGATTAAAGATGTACACATGGCTGCTGGGGATTTTGGCAATTGTGAGCGTTGACAAATTCATGAAACAGTCAGCTCGAGCATTGTCGATGAGACCGATCACATAAGACTGGATCATAGCGCGATGAGCCCATTCAAGCTCTAGAAGCATCTCTTTTTGTGCTCTTGTAAGACTCGAAGGGATGAGTGGATAATTTCCAATGTCTGCAGCGCCAGGTTCGAAATCGGCACGGTTACTCATCGGCAATGGGAATCGAGTTTCCGTGTTATTAAGCAGGGAAGCTCTCTCGTCAAAATCAATGGTGTTGAGATCTGTGCCTTCTGTGTCGAGTATCATGCTCACAGCATCGTGAATCTGATCGTCTTGATATCCGGCGTCGGACGCCATCTTCCGCAGTACGGTCCGCTTGAAACTGATGGGGTTTTCAAAGACAGGCTCCGTGATATCCTTGAGCAGTTGGTGAAAATCCGACAAGCTGACGATGGTCGGCTTCTTTTGTTGAAGTTCAGAGTTGGTGATGCGCCAATTCTGGGTTGCAAAAACAGGGTCAACAGTGGTAGCGGCAGCGTTGCGTGCTATATGATCCGGTCCCAACAGAAAGCCAAGACCAGCATCACAGCAGATTCCAAGATTGGAGACCTTGACCAAGCATTTAAGCGCCTCCTTCATAGCTTCAGTTTCATCAGCAGTCTGCTCAAGGCCCTCAAGGTCGGTATATCGGTGATATGTGTCATGCGGCCAGCGGTATATGCCCCAAAAAGATGGCACAGCTTCCTGTGAAGGCTTGATTGGAGGGTATGAGAGTGTGTCTTCATCAAGCTCCAACGACAAGGCAAAGCGTCGGATGTGCGGGCCAAAGGATTGGAAGATGCGCATTCCATTAGATAGGAGAGCGGAAGACGTGCGTTTGAGGACACCGTTCTCATCACGATCCAGTTTGCTATAAAGCTCGGATTTAAAGGGAACCACAACGTTGCGGAAATACTGCGCAGAGACCTTGGCCTCAAATTCTTTGCAAACGAGTCGCAGGCATCTAACCTCGAGACGTGCGAGGTGTGAAATTATTATCTCAAATATTTCAACTGGCACCTGGTTTGCAGGCCAATGGACAGAAGCATGCTGGGTGGTCCAACCGTGGGAATCTGGTTGTTCGGCAATTGCGGATATTTCGTCGTCACAAGATGGAGGAGCAGTGCTTGGTCTTTCTTGGTCGGAATTCAAATCCGAATCATCACCAGCATCATGCAGCATCATGTTGAGAGACATCTTTGGGCGATTAAGTCCGGCAATAGAATCAAGTGACGTATTCGTGAGAAGTTTCCTGATCAAGGTAATAACGAATGCGCGTTGCTGGTTGTAAACATTCGGGCGGAAGGAATTTGGAGATATCGTTACTCGACTGGCGGGGGCGTAGCGGGGATATGAATGCGACGGTGTAACGGTTGTTGTGTTGATGTAAGCGATGAAGCTCCAAGATATGTACGGTCGAAGCAGCAGCAGCGCGCTCGACTGTGATGAATGAAGGGTCTGTAGAAAATGGACCGGGCTTATGGATAGCGAATGAATGAGCTATAGTTCAATACTGCAGAAGCAGCTGAACCGACGGGTTGAGTCGGATGAGTTCGGTCGGTGGCAAAGATATAGAAGGAAACCGGGGATCCAAGGGAAGCAGGGTCTTGTTTCCCGGGACTTGGTAAGAAGTGTTAGGTGTAGATGAGCCTTGTGCCGTGTTCCATTGGGTAAAGGTCATAAATTAATTGCCTGATTGCGGTTCCGAAGGGAGGAAAAGAATAAGTTCAAGATGGGGATGGGGATGGATGGCATGTTTAAGCTCATTAGGACTCAAAGGCGTGGGGAAAAGTAGTACTAGCACAACAAGTCCAACCCCAACCCCTGCAAGCTTTGGTGGGTGATTGCCGCCGGTCAGGTTCCGGTGCTGCAGGAAGTACCTGGAATAGCAGGTTAGGTGACACTCTATAGGTGGCAGGTACCTGCCGAACGCCTAGGAGACAACTGAAATCCTTGTACCGGCCGGGCATCCATCACTCCACAACGGCACCTACTCTGATCCCAAGTGCAAACGTCAGTGCTCAAGGGTAAACATGAGACTAAGGGTCTTGGGTTTGTATCGGTTTGACAGTACAGAGGTGTTGTTTGCTTGCTTATAACAACTTGGTAATATTGTATCATTTATTTCTTCTTCATGACGAATTTACTTTATACCAGTAACACAAGGGGGTTGAAACTGACATTCACCGACCGTCACATGTTTGTTTACTCGTAGTAGATAGGTGGCTTGTTTCCTCCCTAAAGCTTCACTCTTCCAGGGACTAACAATGTTTTGCCTTGATCATGTCATGCCAGCTTTATTGCATTCATGGCCATTGGACATGATCGAGTTACGGAAAAGGCCGAAGATTGATCGATGGCTGAATATGAATGGATGCAGATGCTGAAGGATGACACCACCTACCTACTGTGTGTAACTGTGAAACAGAATCCGCATATCTCCGGTTGTTTGTTTCCTCTTTACCCAAAAACCATTCACAAATAGACAAACTGGACAAAACAATCTCAAGTCACAAGTTGAATTATTGACCTCCACGACGCTACCATCAGGGGATATTACCATGACAAAAACAAGACTATCTACATGTATAAGAAGAAAAAAACAAATTCCATGCACGAACCAATATCGAGTCCTAAAGTCTTCCTAATAAGCTCAAGCCTCAGCATCATCAATTTTGCCGGCCCAGAACCAGTATCTAATATTCGTGTTAGTCATTCCGCAATACACCCAGTTTGAAAGAGAGTCACTTACAGTGTTGCGTATTGAACCTCAAATTCAGAAGCCATGCCGTTGCATGTAGCAGGAGCACTGCCACCAGCTGTGGTAGTTCGGTACACCTCCTTGATATCGTGAGTCGCACCCTTGACGGTGAAGAGTCTGAGCCAGGGCACAGCAGCCTCGCCAAGCTGACCCTTGGCTGAGAATGATGGCGCAGGAGCGCTGCTGTTCTTGGCACAGGGTGCCTCTCCAATAGTTTGCTCTGGTGTGCGGAGGTCGAAGAAAGGCACACCGTCGGCAGTGAAGTAGTGGTGGCCAGACTCGGGAAAAGAGGCAGGGCCTAGCTTGGCAGCATCTGTCAAGGGGAAGTGGACAGCCATGCCGGGAATGCGTTCAACAAGATCAGGGTACAAAGCAGCGGCGCAGCTGGCGTTGAAGAGAGTTGCCACAGCACCGGTAGCAACGGGTGCTGATGAAGGATTCTTGGTGTCACATGTATAGTTTTGCGTACCGCGGCCAATAGCAACATGCTTGAGGTAAAGTCCCTTGGAAGGAGGAAGTAATTGACCATCTTGTTATATGTTAGCACTTGAGGAGACTGAAGCTGGGGCGAAGTGACATACCAAGAGCCATCTTGGCTTGTGAAAGATCACAGACGGGAGCTACATCGTATGCCTTGGCAGCCTTGACCTTTTCCGCAACGAGGTTGAAGTAACCAGACAATGATCCTAATGTGTCGATGGCAGATCGAGTATCGGTAATGGTGGGCTTAGGGAAGCTAGGTGCTGCAGAAGCAGTCACCGCCAAGACGGATGCGACGAATGTTGATAATTGCATCTTGAAGTGGTGTATATGTGTGTGTTGTTATGAGTTCGAAGGTGTATAGAGAGTATCGGTATCGTTTCAGTCGTCAAGACGTTTGTCGTTACAGAGAAGTATAGCCCCAAGAAACAATAGAAACGTTTGTAGATGGCCGAACAAAAGCAAGACTCGAGATACTAAGATAGACGACTTAGGAAATAAGGAAATAAGATATAAGGAAATAAAGAAAAAACAGAAAAAGGAAAAGAAGAACGCTCAGCGTCTTTCAGTGGTATAACAGATGTAGAGAGATGGATCTTTTCCTGCCTCTTTCTTTTCTCTTCTCTTTTTTCATGTTGGACGAAGACCATCTCTTATTATACCAGCCTTCCCCTCTAGCCAAGGCCCTGTTACACGCGCCTGAGCGTATGGGCGGCAAGTAAGAGCAAATGACCATGATTGGATCATATGCCAAGATATGCATGTAAAAATAAAACACCGGCCGGGCCCTTGTTTCCCACGTTGAAGATGCAGCTTGGCTCATATGTGATGATCATTCAACGAGGTCCAATCATTGGGTTTCCGTATGTAGTCGCTGGGGTTGTGATTGGCCGAATGACAACTGTTTAAGCGCCTGTCTCGGGCGACGGCATATGGATCCACGGGCGTCAAGAGATTAACATGGGGGACATGGAAATGGAAATGGCACGATAACGATAATTCCGTATTCTATGGGTTTGCCATGCGGTACAACATGCAAGCGAGAGAGATCTCGTTTGTTGGTTGACTGTTGAGAGCCAGATGTGATGAACGATCTTGATCTTGAAGCTTGGGCCATTTGCTGGCATTCATGTCATGACTTGGACGTTGATAAAGTGCATTTTACTTTACCCATGTCAGCACTTAAACATTGATGATATACGGATACCCTAATGCCTTTCCCCTCTCTGTTTAGTAGGCATATACGAAAAAAAAAAACCAATATCACAGGAACCCTGGTATTTCGGTGACACTCCAGCCTCTTCATCATAGTATCCGCCCATCTTCAATACAACCAGGGTCCCTTGATAGAACACAAGATTCCAAGATCTCTCGGCGCCACTCGCGAACCAACCTCAGCCCAGCATCAAAACATTCAAGACCTGGCAAGAAACGAGAAACAAAGGTCCTCGGACATCGTAAATTGCATACAGGGTACTGATAGATTTGCTTTCTGTGTATAAGACTCTGATTGGTCTGCCGGGCCATGGTTGTCTACGGGCCGCGATAAGCGGCCAGCGGCTGCAGAAAATAGCAACGAGCCCCGCGCAACGTCAAACAATCAAGCAAAAGAACCCCCGCCCTCTTAATTGGGACGGGCTATTTTTCGCTTTCGTTTCCCATCATTGACTTGCATCTCTAGACTAGTGGGACGAAAAGGCTGTCACATGCCTTGTTTATTTACTGTCTAGTGGGTAGCAGAAAAGTTGGTCTCCTAAGTCTTAGCGTATAAAAATAAGTAGTCTAAGAAGCTTAGTCTAAGTGGCATAAGCTGCCCT
>NC_031951.1:6063280-6134699 GCF_000303195.2 Fusarium pseudograminearum CS3096
AAATAAGTAGTCTAAGAAGCTTAGTCTAAGTGGCATAAGCTGCCCTAATAATTTTATCTCTTATGCTTCCAGCAGTCAATTTTTCTGATACCCTGAGGACTGTCAAGAGGTTGCTTAGGTGGATCATGATATGCTCTAATCCTATTCTACCTATACCGGGCACACATATCATATCTGCGAATACCACCACCACCATTCATTCATCTTGGCATCCCGCTTACATGGCAGATCTCGCTTGTTTACTTCCAAAATACACAAAATACATGTTTCCAGATATCCAATTACTCCACTACCGAGCCCCTTCTAGTGTAGGCTTATACTGATAATGATACAGTCCCGTCTTCCGCGGAGATTCCTTTTCGAGCTCTTGACCAAAACACTTCTAAAACAGGACAGCACATCACCCTCTACTTGGCGGGATCTTTAGGCGCTCCGTCCATTGGACTGCCAAGTGAGCCCCCGGCCACTCCCGCTGCCGCTGCCGCTGCAGACTCGAGATGGGTTACCCGCTGGACATCCGACGAACTCATCCAGTACAAGCACATGAAGACCAGCAAATGAAGTGCCACGCAGTATGCTCCAAACAAGTTTCTACTGGTTCTTGAAGCAAGAACTGTACGAGTCAGTGAATAGACTGCCCGCTCTGGTAGACTCATCCGCTTGTAGGCTCGAGCAGATTCCCGCCCGCGGAAAGCTGCAAATGGAGAGATATTGGACTCATATGCCTGCCGGTATCGATCCATGGCGATTCCAGGGTTACCTGTTTCGCCAATCGACACCGTCGACGGGTTGGGGTTTGCGCCATACGCAGACGATGTTGCTGCTCCACCCCCTCGGTTGTATGTCGAGACGTATCTTGTCTTTTCATAGAGGTTCAGGTTGTCCTTCTGCAGTGCCGCGACCTCCTGGCGCAGTTGTGACACTGTCCGGTGTGTGTTGGACAGCTCTTCCTCCAATTCTCCGTTCTTCTTCTTGTAACGGTCGCGCTGGGCCGTGACCATTGGTAGCATGCCTGAGCCACCTCCGTAGACTCGCTCGCCAGGCTCGCCACCTCCCATCCGAGGATCCATACCACTGATGATTGATGATGTGGGCGAAATCCTACCACTCTTACGTCCAACTGCCCGAGTGACATATGTTCCAGCAACAGATGCTCCAGACGGGAATGCATTGGCGCCCTCCTCCTGGATTGTCTCCAAGTCAGTCTCTAACTTCTGGTTGAGCTTCTGAGACCGCTCCAATTCTGCGTTTGTTCTTGAGAGGTCTTCTTGAAGATCTTCCAAACGGCTCTGCAAGTCGTTGTGCGAGACACGCAGAACTGTCAATTCATCGCCGAGCTTCTTGTTGCGTGCCAAAAGGAGCTTCTCCAAGGAGTTGCCCTCCGCATCCTTCGACTCGAGATGCTCTCGTACCTCGTCATCGTCACCTGTAGAGAACTCGATGCTCTTCAAAACCTCGAGCTCTTGTTTTATCTCATCATAATCGCCCCACTTTTGCACCTTATTCTTCAATGTGTCCCTCTCTTCCTTTAGAGCATTCACCTCTCTTTCGATAGATCGTAGTTTACCGTCCAAATCTCGCTTGAGGCCTTCTTTCTCCACGCGGGCAGCGTCCAGTTTGCGAATCATAGATTGGTTCTCTGACCTCACGCGCATGTAACCTGGGTCGTCTTCAAGGTTTGTTTCAGGTTGCTGCTGGGCTGATGACTTGGCCTGCGCGAGTTCTAGACGCATCTGCTCGTTACGGGCTTCAATTTCAGCGAGACGAGCACTCGTACGATCCAAGTCAGAGTGAAGCATCTCAAGCTCGGCACTTGAGACCTGGTTGCGCTGGGCCTCTTGTTCTTCGCCATTCTTGCCCAATCGTTGGTTGACTTCATAGCTTGCACGCATCTCAGTCAACAGGCGCTCTTGCTTCTCAACCTTATCCTCCAGGGTCTTTTCCTTGGCCTCCCAATTATCCGTCTTCTCGTCTAGGACAGCAGTCCATGATGTCTCGACTTCCTTGACACGTTTCTCGAGGTTCTCCTCTAAATCCTTTCGAGATTTTCGCTCAGTCTGTAGCTTCGATTCGACATCCTCCAACTGGGTTGTGAGAGCTGTAACATTTTCTTGTAGGTGTTGGTTCTCTTCCGTTATTTTCGGTAAAGTATCCTCAGCGAGGAGCATCGAGTCGACCGAGGCCTCAAGGAGTGGGTACGGGTCGGGCGCATCGGAGAAAGAGGCATATGTCTGCAGAAAGGCCGAGTTGACAGACTTGGAATGGTTCGTGAGAAGATCGATAAAGGTTTGATAGGCTGCAATATGGTTAGCTTGCTGGAAGTACAAAACATTGCGCTATTCCTACATTTTAACAAGCCCTTGATTTCTGTCAATTTGGAAGAATCATCGAGTTTCCGAAACTCCTTCGTTTTTTGTGCCAGTTCTTTACGCTGAACAGTTGAGTCACGTTGATAGGCGACAATGTCGGAAGCAGTGTTATCTAGGTTCGAGACAAGAGTTGTGAGATCGATTGCTATACAAAGTTAGTATCCAACCGTCATGAATTCTTGCTGGTAGCCGCACTCCTCCATGCTGAGATCGCATGTTGAAATTTGTTCTCTCCTTCAAAGGTTGGCGCAGGCGCAGCGGGCTCAGGTGTGGATGCCAGAGCGGCTTCAACGGCTGCGTCGCTCATGGTAGGGGTATGGAGTTGTAGATCTTAGTCGGCGCAAAGGAGTGTATACAGCAGCCTCGAACGCCGCGAACGCCGCGAACGTATAGAAGTGAGTGTTTCGTAGTTGGTGCAGTTAGTGAGGTCGTCGGTACGACTTGTCATTGCCGTGGTCAAGTTGAAGCCATGAGGGAATGCGAAGGGATGCGTATCTTGGGGCCAGTTTGCGTGGTGTGTCATCTAAGCTCATTGGCTACGTAAGCTGTTAGGCTGTTGACGCCAAGAATGCAGGGGCAAGTCCTTGGACTGATCCCCCGCAGCCTTGCAGTTCAGTGAAGCACAGCCACTGACCAAACATGTTAGGTACTACGTAGGCGCTGTACCCACTCAAGGTCGCATCAGCTTCCAGACGGGAGCTTCAGATCCGATGCATCCACTTACTGATGTCAACATTCCCATTCCAAAGTGTCCATACAGCCCAACTGATTGATATTCAGCCCACGATACATGACAGCAGATCAGGACTTGCGCTGCTCGCCCAGATGATGCTGTTGATAATAACGCCGCTATGACACCAGATGGCTCAGGCGATGGGCCTTCAATTATCAGCCCCGAGCTGACAGGCCGCGAGGTTGGCCCTTATGTTCTACGGACATTGCTGGATGAAGTGCCGCTCTCTGCGGATGGCTCCCAAGACGATATCAAGATCAACTGTGTAGATTACTTAGGTAGGTTTCTGCCAAATATTCAAATGTTTGGACCAATCGTTGACCTGTGAGCATTTAGATGCGAACTTATATGTTGGCACATCCGCTTCAGAGCTGCTTCACTTTGTCCAGATTCCTCCCGACCCGAACGATCGATCCGGCCAGCCCGTTTATATCCTTGCGTCCCGGCTATGCCCTCAATATGTCGAGACGCCAGGAACTCCGAATTCGCGACCCGGTGTACAACAAATCTTACTATTACCGCGCGTCGGAAAAGCATGTATCCTGTGTAACTGGACTGTCACTTTCTACTCTCTACCGGAGCTCAGCCCCGTCTTTGGCACGACGCTGGTCAAGAACTGTAGTTGGATAGGCGGCATTGATCTCAACGAGCCCCTACTGGACAATGATGGCCCAGAAAGAAGTGGAGGTGTCACTATCCTGCTTTCTTTAATGCGCAAGATTCAGGCAGTGCGTGTAGGGGAAGATGCTCGCGTCACAAAGGTAGGCATTAATATGGTTTGGAGGCTTGATCCATGTTAACGGTTTCTAGAAAATTGACTTCTCGGGAAGCACTTTATCAGTGCGCAGAGACTCAATCGCATGTGTAGCGGATAACAAATCTTATGCGCTCATTGACGTGGAGCAGCAACTTAAGATTCCTTTGATGAGCATCTCGTCCTTGGAGGAGACTACGTCACCTAGTGAGATTGGACATGCTCAAAGTATTGGAACAGACACAACAAGTGGGCTTCTTCGGAGCTCTTCTTCGACTGGAAACCGAACAGCCAGTGAAGCCCCAAGCCATAGCCGAAGTACTAGCCTGGGAGGTTCGATATTGGACAGCATTCGTCGACAAGACCGCGGCAATGAAAGTGATGATTTCCTTGGTCGCCATCCTTCGCCGCAACTGTCGTCTAGCCCGAGGCCCTCTATGGAGAGATCATCAACTCCAAACCCGGCACTAGACAAACCCTTACCTGCTGCACCATCGCGTTCAGGCACGCCCTCTCAAACAGCGAATCCAAGACCCAAGCCCGGCGCGGTCTTTTTGAAGCCTCATATCACCTCACCGACCCCTGATGAGTTCTTGCTCGTTACTGGAACCGACCCTTTGGAACCGGGAATCGGCATGTTCGTCAATCTAGACGGCGATCCCACGCGGCCTACCCTTGAATTTACTAGGTATCCTCGGGAGGTTGTTGTAGACAGCCCAATTTCGGATTCCGACTCATCTCAACCGTCCCTAGGGCAGCAGGAGGAGGGCTATGTTTTGGCATCGTTGACTAAAGAGGTCGACGGTAGCTTGAAGCATGGTCTTGAAATCCAACGCTTTGACGCTGGTTCAGATGTAAACCCACAGAGGTACTGGTTGACAGCTAAAGAAGTTGGTCAGGATGGGGTTTATGGCATTCGCTCACTTGCTGGAACTGAAGAAACGCGTTTCGAGGAAATTGTCCAGAAGCTTTCTCAAAGACGATACACACCTTTCTCTGTTTCTGCCTCCCCAGGCACACCTGATCCTTCATCGTCAGGCAAGACCTCGGATTCAAGGACTGCTTTATCGATAGAACATATGTCGAAAGAGAAGGAGCTCTTTGACAGAAATATTGACTCACAGGATGAAGAGTCACTCCCAGAAGAATGGGAGGCAAATCGTAACGCAGAAGGAGAAGAGTTCGCTCGCCAACTTGCCAAGGCACATGCTAATTTGGCAGTCTGGAGTGGCAGCCGTATATGGTGGGCTATCCGCAATCCTATCCTGATACAGCTCGATGCTGCTTTGGAAGTAGCCTGCGCGGGTGATGTTTTCAATCCCGCTGAGCTAGACAGGCAAGCAATATTTACCACTATCAACTCCATCAGGGGCCGAGACCCACAGACAGAATTGGAGTTTATGACTTATGGATATATACGACAAAAGGCAGGCATTCTGCTCTTGACGAACTTATTAAAAGCGCCTGAAGACAGACAGTTCACAGAGAAAGAAGTAGAAGCGCTTGAAGAAGTCTTGGTCGAAAGTGGCCTAGATCCAAGAGTAGTGCTATCGTTGATTCCAAGCGTTCGCAACGAGATCATTGAAGGGTCGCGTGGTATTTGGATATATGGTGGCGTAAGAAGAACTGCTGATGCCTACCTCCGAAGTAGGGAGTTCCAGATGACTTCAAAGGATGGTGTTGGGACACTGGAGCCAAGGACAATGCACTTTCTTCGGAGGTTTCTCGGTACCTGGCGGAAGAGAAAAGGCTTCGGTAGTGTTGCCGATGAGCGAGAGGTGTTCCACACTGTCGACGCTGCTCTCCTCCTTGTTCTTCTTGAGATTGATCAGCACTCTCCTAAGGGGTTGGGCAAAGGGGGTGTTGTGCGATTAGAGCTTTACGAAATTGTGGACAAGGGTGTTGACTGTTTCGACCGCGCAGTCGGTCTACTCGAAACGTATCACCGTCTCTTCGTACTGAGTCGCTTGTATCAGAGCCGCAAGCTTGCAGGCGATGTGCTAGCTACTTGGAGGCGTATCATCGAGGGCGAGCAAGACGTGGGACAAGAGCTTCGTGAAGGCGAGCAGCGTGTTCGTGAGTACTTGACAAAGATTAGCAGCCAGGCTCTCGTTCAAGAATACGGCGTTTGGTTAGCAAATCGCAACCCAAAACTTGGCGTTGAAGTCTTTGCGGAAGACAAAGGACGCGCGCCCAAATTCGAGCCAGCACAAGCCGTTGCGATCTTGCGAAAGGAGGCACCTGGTGCAGTCAAATATTACCTAGAGCACTTGGTGTTTGGCAAGGGACACACGACATATATAAACGATCTGATGGCATACTACCTAGATGTGGTTGTCCACGATCTGGAGTCCTCTGAAGAAAGTCGAACCATTGTTAGAGCGACTTATGCAGCATATCGAGCGCTGCAAGCTCCTAAACCTGCATACAGCCATTTTCTTCGGGATAATGCCCCGCCCGATAATGAGGTCTGGCACAGTCGTTTGAGGCTACTCCAATTACTGGGCGAAGCAAACGATTACGATGCAGCAGCAATAAGAGATCGAATTTCTACTCTGCCGGATGATCTTCTCGTACCTGAGACCATCATTCTCGCCGGTCGGGAGCGTAAACACAACGATGCCCTTCGTCTCCTCATACACAACTTGGGCGACTACGATACCGCTGTTTCGTATTGTCTTCGAGGGGGTGCTGGTACGACAGGTGCAGCCCCGTCTGAGCGACCCTCTTTTGAGGAGCAGCGTCGTCTGTTCGGCGTCGTCTTTCAAGAGTTTCTCTCCCTCGAAGATATCAGTGACCGTGTCGAACAAACTGGTGCCCTCCTCGAGCGCTTCGGCGGATGGTTTGAGATCGACGATGTGCTTGGCCGCATTCCCGACGACTGGTCTGTCGATATTGTTGCGGGGTTCCTTGTTGGAGCACTCAAGCGTCTTGTTGGTGAGAGGCACGAAGCCATGCTCACATGCGCGCTTAGCGGAGCACAGAACTTACGTGTGAACTACGATTTGGTTGTCAAGGTGGAAGAGAAGGGGCCAAGCATTGAAGCCCCGAACTAATCATACGGATATGCAGGCTGACCTGTTAGTTGTATAAGAGGAGGATTCATAGCGAGCTTATTTACTAAGAATACATCTAAAGTAATTCATAGACTGTCTATCTATTTTCCATCTTGTGACATCAAACGCCTGCCTTTGTTCTACAATGCTTGAGAATCGCTCTCATCTATCTCATGAAGCCTTTTTCGCCAACATTCAGTATCTCCGGGTGTTATTCCCAACTCCGATGGCGTCTATCCTTGTACAATCTTACGCCCCCTCGTGAAGGCGTTGCTCCGCCTCGTCTTGCGGGCGGTATACAGACCGCCCGAGGAACAGAGCCAATCAGTGGATTATCGAGGACGGAACTAGGAACAAGTGTCTTGCTTCGCCACGATACCATACAGCTATGAGTGGTTGGGTGAAATCGTTGTGGTCTATAAAGACTCTTCTCTCCCCGTCTGATCAGAGGAGCTCCTTGACTTTTAACGTCAAGTGATAGTAAATTCACTATGTCGAGATCCACTTCAACGAAGCGACGACGAGCCACCTCTTTCGAACCGTAATATCATCGTCTCGCTCGATATCCCACGGTCTCTCCTCACCATTACAGTCCCTCTCCCACATCCTCTCGACCTCGAGTCCGACCTCCTTAAGAGCCGCCGCATCGTAAAATCCGCTCATCTTCTGTCGGCCCGTGTGGAAACCTGCGACAACCCAGCATCGGGCTTCGGGTGTGCGCTTAAGGAAGTGGGAGATGGATCGGTGCAAGTTGGCGTGCTGCCATGGCATCCATAGGCAATCGGCAGCAATGATACGGTCGAAAGAGTGCTCGCCTGAAACGCTCAATGGGTCATCGAGCTCACCCCAGGAATGGCCGTGGACGGAGACCCCAGAAGAAGGGGTTGTTTCGGCAGGGGCGGGTGAGAATGAGGGTTGGATGTTGCGCTCGACATTTGTGCGCAGGGTTTTGAGAACAGGCTCAGCTGGGTAATCCGTAACGACGACACGTTTTGCGCCCAAAAGACCTCCCATGATACTCGGCAACGCGGTTCCAGCTCCGAGTTCCATAATATCGAGTCCCTTTACATCGAACGATATGCTGTCCTGGGCCTCGCGAGGCTTCTCTAGCGGGATGTTCAACGAGTCGGCTTCGATAAACTCGGCAAGCAGAAGAGAGGCGTTCCAAAGGTAGTGTGAGAACAACTTGCGATCATCCTCCTTTACAGGGTCGGCGAGATCGATAACAAGAGGCTTGGGGAGATGAGGTGAGGCATAAGAGAGATTGTGTTCAGCGTCGCCATGTTGGTTTGTGATGTCGTCGGGGAAGATGACGCCCAGAGCGGTTGAAAGGTAGTCTTCGGGAGTATCAGCCTCGCCATTGACGGAGATGCGCCAGGTGAGAGACATCGTTTATTCTGGTTTATTCCCAATGCGATATCGACTCCAAGATTTTTTTTAAAAACTTTTGGTGAAGATACCCAACTGACTCAGACTTGCCCGAACTCTGTTTATCTGATAGATCACTCGATCTTATTGTAACAACGACCAAAGGATGAATATGTTGTTCTCTTGAAGAGTTAAATGTCAAGAAAATCCTTTTTAAATACTAGAGATGGTGGCCACTAAAAGATATAATGGAAGGAGTGACTGTCTGGAACTGCAACTGCAACTGCAACTGGAACTTGATGGTGGGGGAGGGGCGTTATCAAAATTTGCCAATCCCGACCGCTTTCGATGGGGACTGACCTGACTATCAACAAGCAATACTAGTTTCTCTTGGACCAATCTAGCAACCGAGATATCCAAATACATATAACAAATACAAACAAGACTTTTCATCTTTATCTCTGGTCCAGTACTAAGTTCCTACAGAGTTGGAGTTGTCTGCACAAGACCAAGGACGACCACCTCCTTTCTTACCAGACTCGATAACCCCAATGACAGAACCATATGTTCCAGCAATCATCAAGAATGTTCCTGAAACAATGACAAATATGCTCCATGCAACCATGAGGATCCATCGTAGAGACTTCTCCTGCTTGCCCTTGCGCCAATTGTCGTACAGCCAGAAGCAACCATACGGTTGGAATGCTTGAAGAGTACCGAGCAGAGCTCCGACGAGGGAAACAAGACTTCCAAAGACCGGGATGGCACTTGCTATGATGTATGCGAACAAAGCAGTGCCGAAAATCATGCTCAGCCATGTGGCCCAGTGGGTGAAGGTGTTTGCTGTGAGATGCTCTGAGCCTCGAAGGATCCGAACGAATGCATACTTTCCAGTCACCTGTAAAACGAGCATATAAGTATTTCACTTGTCAGAATATCTACTGCGTAAGGGAAACTCACATGAGTGTTGATGGTCGCACCAACGATAAGCCCTGGTAGAGCAAGACCATAGGCAGCTTTCTTGATAGTCTTACCAGCCGAGCCCAGAGCAGGCGTCGCAACATAAGAGCCACAAAAGTAGTAGATTATAATTCCGACACTCAGGTATGTCGCCGTTGCGACACCCTGGCAGAGAAGCATCGCCTTTGTGTAGTGGCGTGGCTCACGCATCTCAGCCGCGATGGGGAAGAAAAGGGGCGTGCCGGCATACGCAAAGACAATGGTCGAAAGCGCAGCCATGGCATCGATGAACGTCGGTGTACCGACAAGTTTCCAGTCTGACATCCACTTCTCGTCCATGTCGATCTTGGGTGCAGCAGAGGGTCGGCCTTGGACGCTAACGGCGATGGTAACGAGGTAGACTAGAGGTCTTTGGTCAGGATTGGCCTCTATAAAGATGTGAATTGGAGTGGAAGACGAACCGGCAATCAGAAGAGGAATGAGTCCGGCCCAAGCCAGCCAACTCATTCGACCCAGTGTACGAATACTGGCACACAAGAAGACAATGATAGCTGCCACCGCAACAAAGGTAGCAGTGCAAGTTCCATGGTCCGACAAAGCATTGAAGCTAATGGAAATACCAAGAATACCGGATGCAATTGCGAAGATGGTGACTTGTTATTGTCAGTAAAATTGTCTCAATTATGGGCCGTCATTCACTTACACAAGGCAAAACTGATGCCGAGAAACTCTCGTCCAATTCGCCCAAACAGGATACCACCTGCATCGCCAATGTCGTAAACCTCGCGATGGTTGAGTTTGAAGGTACCAATCACATAGTTAGACCATGTTGTTATGCCTCCAATGAGCAGAAGGCAAATGACGCCAGGAATGATGCCGAGCGTGTGGAAGGCCGATGGTATGGATAGAATGCCCAGACCGATCTGGGTCTTCATCATCAAAGCAGATGTTCCTAGCCATCCAACCTATCCATGTTAGTACTTCAGTGTCACACAACAATCACAGGTGCTTACATTGCGGTAGTTAGGTCCATCTCCTGTGATGTCACCAAAGACAGCATCGTGAGATATAGGGGCGTCGATGACATGGACTTCGACATCCTGAGGATCAGTAGGGACCGAAGCCAAACCCTCGTGCTCGTGCTTGGTTGCTTGATCGCTGTTCATCATGCTGATGATTGTTGAAGAGAAAGAGAAGAGTTCTTCATGTTTGACATGAAGGCGCTGCTGGAATACTGGTGTTTATAAGTCCTCAAGCCTGCCAGCCTCCGTATTCGGGCCTTTACACTATGTGATTTTTCTCAACAAATCCCCTTGTGATATCTTTTAAACTTTCCCTATCTCCAGATGGCTTGCGAATCAGAAGGTGAATGCAGCATCATAGATTTGCATATCAGATCTTTTGGGTATATCACAGTAGGTTGAATGATTCACTAGGTACGCCTTGCCGATGCCCATTAACAGTGCCAGATATTGGACAGTATTGTAGAGGCGGGCTGCATTGTTACGAGACAAAGGAGGCCGATTGTAGATCATGTTTATAAGTAGGTTTTGTCTTATCAATATTAGATAGACGGTGAATGACTCCAACTCAATTGTAGTTTTGATCATTCAACAAGGTTATATTGAACTTAATAGGCATGGCCAATAACGGGTTGTCCCCACGACATTGTCGCCTCCAGTTGTGATAAATGAGACGCCATTGCCGCAACGACATATTAACATAGATAAGTGCAATAGATACGATGTCGGATCGAGTCATCAGCTGATATGTAAAGTTTGTTATCTGATTGAGCGTGCAAACTATAGATAAATAGATCCAGCATGCATCCCTTTGAAGTATTCCAGTTATCATACATTGTTTCAACAAAAACAGCAGACACCAATCATGAAGAGCCAAACAAGTGCTTGAAAAATATACATATTAGGACTGTGTCCTTTGGAGTAAGTAATGCTATCAAGATCATCCATTATTGTCATTAGCCATCAAGGGGTAAGGTTCCAGTCCAAAACCCAGATAAAAACAACGAGTAAAAACACATGGGTATCGTCAACTCCACGGCGCAAACATAGGCCCAACCGATTCCGTTCCCTTTCCTTTGATCACCATCCGTTCCATGATTACCATCCCAATCCTATCCCAGCATGAACAACCTATCCGTAAAATAAATATGAGAATGGTCCTTGTTCTAATACAATCCGCTTACGCCGTGCCTGAAATGCTTTTTTTGTTCGACATGTTTTGTCCGTATACATAAGTAGAGGGGTTGTCGTAGTGTTTATTACAGAGTGGTGCTGGTGTTGTTTGCAAGCATTTGCTGCATCTCCTTGAGCTGTTCGGGGGTGGGGTCATCGGAGATCCAAGGACCCTTCTCCTCCTCAGTAGCTCCGTGGAAGCCGGCAGCTCGGTTCAGAGTCTGAACATCGAGGTCGGTAACATAGGACTTGCCGTCAGACAGCTTGATGCGGACCTCGTGATCCGTGGAGAGCATCATGTCGTCCTTGGCAAGGCGTCGAGGGCCATCGAAGACAGCCACGACACGCTTCTTCATGGTCATCTGACCCTTGTCAAATCCCCATGACGAAGGGTAATCGCGACGGTTCTTGCGACTGCGTGACTTGGTTCCCAAGGCAACACCGCCACGTGAGTGAGTAACACCTCGAGACTTCTGGACACCGTTGACAGGGTTGCCCTTTCTCTTGGTAGAGGGGGAAGTGTTGCCCTTGGGTGAGCTCTCAACATCCTCGTCGCCACTGTCGTCGTCTTCGTGCTTGGTCATGATGATATCGGTGATGGTAGGGAGGTTGTTCTTCTCAAGAGTCTGGTGAACATCCTTATCGTTCTCGACCTCAGCGAGGCGCTTAGCATTGATGGCCTCGGAAGGGTCTTCCTGCTGCACAATGCGAAGCACACAGTCGTCAAGATGCTCGTAGAAGTCCTGGGCGTTGGAGAAGGTCTGGGAGCAAGTGCTACACTTGCCAGTAGCGTCAGGGGCATAGCCAGACAGCTTCTTGGTGGCGTTGGCATTGGCAGAAGACTTCTTCCTGCTGTTGGGAGGTGTCTGCTCAACACCGTGGACAGCAGTCAAGTGACGCTTGAAGACGTCGGCGCGGTTGAAAGACTTCTCCGCAGCCGATCCAGAGCCTGGGCAGAAACCGCAGACCATTGTGCCCTTGTAATGTGTGAGGGTGTGGCGGTTCTTGTCATACTTGCGAGCGAAACCTTTAGTGTGGTACTCGCAAGTCTGAATCGGACACTTCTCGGGGCGCTCATTCTGATGAGTGAGCATGTGAGCCTTGAGATCCTTGAAGGTCTTGCCACAATCAGGCCAAGTACATCTCTGCTTCTCCTTGGACTCATCACTGCTGTACTCGCCTGGTGTTGGTGGAACGAATTGGCTGATACTTGGGGCGCGAATGTGGGTTTGGTTGTCCATTGGCGCACAGTAGGGGCTGCTGGGAAATGTGGATTGGAAGTTGCTGGCCTGGAGGAATGGTGAAGAACTATTGGTCCTCATCATGTGAGGTTGGGGCGAAGAGGAAGAGACAGAAGCAGAAGGTGATGCGGGATATGTGTGGTGGTTGTGTTGTTGATAGTGGGTGTCATAGGAGGGGATGCCCATAGGACGAGTAAGCTCTGGGTGGATGAGAGAAGGGTCTATCATGGTAGAACAGGTTAGCGGTCAGCTCAAGAAGTGAAGCAGAAACAAAACAGTGGAGTTGAAGGTCAAGATGTATGTACAGTACGCGATTGCAACACAGGCAGACAGTCAAGGCAGCGGAGCTAAGCCCAAGATGGGTTTACAGCTAGCCACTGCCGAAGACAAGAAGAAAAGGTCGCCAATCGTTTGACAGCGGAGAAGTGACATCAAGCGCCAATCGGGATGACGGATGGCATGTCTCAGTTGACGGGAAAGCTCTCGAGGGGAGCTAAAGAATGGCTTGGAGGGAAGAAGGGATGGCATGGAAAAAAGAATAACGAATAAAAAGAGGCAGCTTAAAATGAGGATCGACGAGCACTACCCAAGAGCCGAGCCGATGGTATCTCGTTGAATAGCAAACAACTTCATCATAGATTGAAGCTGCTGCATGACAGGGCAGGGGTTCGCAAACACTAGCATATGGTAGTGGTGGGGGAAGAGAGGCCTCAGACCCCTTGGACTGGGGCTCAGTCTCTAGTCTCTGCTCCTCTACCAATACCATTGCGAGACCCAAGGGGGAGGGGAAGAAAAGGGGATCGCCGAAGCTCGAAGCGAGTATCCCCGTTCGTGTTGTAAGAAATAGAAATAGTTTTTGAACTTACCAACAAAGGCCTTGGCCGTGGGAAAGTCGAAGCTAAGCTCCTCCATTCCCGAACCAGGGAACGATGCAAAATCAGATCCCATGTAATCGTTGCCCACAATTGTAGGCTGGAGACCGAGGCCCTGAGGAGCCCACTCGGGCATTGCACCCATTTGGCCGTGATGAGATTGGGGAGATCCAATGGCTGAAGAAGCTGTTGATGGAGCCGAGGCAGTTGAAAGACTGGATGAGGGCAGTCTCATATCGGGGGACTCATCGGTGTACATGCTCGGTGACGCGTGGCTGTTGAGCATGTAGTTTGGTGCCTCGGCGTACAGAGAGGGCTCGACAAAGCCCATTGAAGAAGCATAGGCATCCGGGCTGGCGTTCTGGTGCTGGAAACCAAAGGCATCGGCTGGGATGCTCACGTCCATGGGGCCTGAAGTGAAGATGACGCTGGAGTCGGCATATCGAGCATAGTCCTCGGCGTCAGGTTGAGAATGGAACATGGCGAAGGATGTATCTGACAAGGCTGTCATGATGTCTTTGTGTGAGATATGAGAGGTAGATATGAATAGAGATTTGGAGAGTTGTATATCGGCAGGGCGAGGCTTGTACTTGTAGTTGGAAATCTCAGAGTGCAACCACGTTTATCTATAACACCAGATATGTCAGGGCCGGGGGCTTTAACTCAAGTGAAGCGTTGCGAAAGCGGAGTGGAAATGTTTCTAGTTCTTGGAACCCAAAGAATGAGCGTTCGTAGGCTGGGGAAAGCTTACCTGCACTTTGCATTCCAGGAATGGAGTGAAGCCTGTTGTGAATCAAAGTCTCGCAGGGTCTGAGATGTTGTGAATGGGGATTTAGACACGGTAAAGGATCCTCTTTTGGTCGACTTTCCGGGGACTCGTTAGTTGTCTCAATGATGGATGATGTTTGAGTGATGGGAATGTCGAATTGTGAGTTGTTTCAAGGTGAAGATGAAGATGAGGATGGAGGTCCGGTGGGTGAGTGTGCAGATGAGAGGAGGAACAGATGCAAGTTGAAATATGCAGGAACCACTTGTTGATCGAGTCGTCTCTTGGTAGTTTGATAGAGGGAGACGATGTTCTTAAAAGAAACACGAAGTGGCCTTGAATAAGGTTGTCGTTGTTGAGTGACGAACTCTTAGACCAGTCCCGAGGAAAGGGTTGGGGGCTGCCAACGTAGATATAGTCAAGGCACCGACTACACTAAGCAGAGACTACTCTGCACCTGCATTCGGGGCCCGTCCGTGGTTTCTCCAGTTGATTGACAGGATGGATACAAGCTCGAGGAGAGGCTGCTGGGGAGAGGAACCCCCCATGCACAGCGGTACGTAGAGTGCAGTGCCCGGGTTGCCTTGCCTTACCATGGCTTGCCTACCTGTAGGGCCTAGTTAGGACCCAGCAATTGAAGCCAAGCAAGTGTCGGGCCAGGGGACAGGGGGAGGGGAGGACAAGGGGAGGAGGGTGAGATGAGAGAGAGAGAGAGAGAGAGGTATGGGGTGGGGTAGGGGTGAGTCGAGTCCATCCGTCATCTCACCCCCGTCACCCATCACCATCACCGACGGACCAGCCAGCCATGGGAACTCAAGCCCAAGCCCAGTTTTAGGTCCAAAAAGAAAGAAGGGGGAAAAAAGAGGGTGTGTTTGTTTTTTGCACAGCCGTGGAGATGGTCTAATCAAACAAAGATGTATGTATGCATGCATGACAGCAAAAATAACCAAAAAGACACAGACATAGAAGCAAGCAAGCAACTCAACGGCCCAGCGCTATACAACGCCAGCCTACAGCAAACGACATGTACCGTTTTGGGGTCCCAGGCTCGGTATCCAGAGACAAATCTGCAGCCATGTCTGGGGTTCCTTGGCATGATTGATTTAGATTTCGGGAGGGGGATTGATCATATCAAGAATGGAGGGGGAACAGAACACCTCAAGAGACAACGATTGAGGCGCATTGCCTCCCGCCTTCTATCACGGAGAGGACTCACTTGTTCTGAGCAAATGGTCCGGAACATTGTGTCAGTATTGGTATCGGTATCGCATTGTACTGTAGTGTATGTAGCACTGTACCGTTAAGACGGGTCGACTCCTGCTAATCGAGGCTTCGCGATATGCCTCTCTTTGTCTTTTGTCCTGTCTTTCATATCAAAAGGCGGAGGTTACAACAGAGGTGTGTGAGATCTACCACGAGTAGTGCAAGTACCTATACAGACATAAAAGCCTCTCCACAGAGTCAGGGTCTATATCTAGCATCTTGACGGGGCGGTTGCAAGGGTAAATAGGAGCAATGTCGAGACAGGGCGATTATGACAAAGTAGCTATACTTGTTGAATGTATTCTTGACTGTCCATAGTCGATACTCCAGGGGTCTCTCCCCGTCCCACGTCACAACTCTGTGTGCAGTCTATTCATCTAGCGGTTAACTGGTGCCCTTCGCGGCCTGTGTTTAGACATGGAGATCAATGTCACTGAGTTGCTATTCGTGGTAAAGCACATCCCATCCATTGTTCTTGATAGCTCGATCTATAGTCCGGCAAGCTGCAGATGTGAGGGGAAATACAAAACTAAAATAAACTCGATGCTAGATACGGTACGGTACGATAGTACAAACTCAGTTGACAAGCTTGGTTGGGTGGTTGTATACGAACGGCAACCATCGTCAATCACCTGCGATCCGCTTCATTTTTATTTTTATTATGTATTGCTTTGTCGATCCCTCCATCAATGGAACGAACCCCTTGGTCAATTTGATACAGTATAGCACTGTGTTATAGTCATGGTGGTGGTGGTGGTGGTGATGGTGATTATCGGTGCAGTTGATAGTTGACCAGACATGGACCAGGCTGTCGGTGAGCGTCAAGATATACCAGGGTGGCATATTAATTGTCTAATGAGTGCATGCAAATCCTTTCCTTGCGTTGTCAATCATTAATAACAAGTTGATTATATATGTTATTCGCGACATGTCCCAGAGTTGGGCGATCTTGCATGCCGGCCGGGCGGGATGATATCCTGTGCTGTTGGTTGTTGATCACCAGTAGGGAGTAGGCATCACATGCGCAGCATTCCTTTCATTTATAGCCCCCATGAACATATGAGCTGCACAAGTCTATGTACTATGTAGCAAGGCAATGCAGTGCAGTAAACTTACGTCCCGCGTCTGCAATTCTCTGGAGCCGCGAGACAAGCCTTTTCTCGAAACAAGATAGAGTAAAGAGTAAGGGTGGTGGGGGACCATTGGTAGATATTTTTATCAATAACTCGATGCACTACTAATGGAATGGCACAATGTGCATAAAATAGATGCACCCATCCATAGGTCTTGTTGTGCTGTGCCTCTCCTTTTGGTTCCTTTCCTCTCATGGTTGGGTTGCCCGATAACCATCTGCTAACCCACCTAGAGTACAGAGCACCTTCAGAGGGTTTCCGATTCAAACAACCAATCCTGTGCTTCGGTTACGAGATGGTTCGATCGGGGCCGAGCACTGGGGGCGCAGTCCGTCTTCGGGCTTCCCCTTTACCCCCTGTAACTTTACTGCATCTTCACTGTTTACTCTATCTTTCTTCACTGAGCGACGACCCTGACTGAATGGATCCCTCTCCTTTCCCCTGCTTCTTTTTCCTCACTCTCTCTCCCCCTGTCGAAACGTTTCCCGACGTGGTCGCTGCGCCCTTGTCGTTGGCTCGCACGTTGCATCTCCCGGGGAAGGCGTCCCAAGAATCTCACATCGTCTTGGCTATGCCCAATCTGGTCACTCGTGTCTGAACTGCGGAAGATCACTGATGTCAGGAGTTTCCTCTTCGAGTTTCTCGCTGCAACTTGACATGCCTGTCAACTTTCCTCGTAGGGGAGGTCCCCTGCAAGTTTCGCTTGGCAACTCGACTCCCAGATGCCCGTCATGATCAACCAGCAGTTGATTAATCAAATGTGTGAACCATCGGCAAAGTGTTTCATCCCCCGAACCGAGTGGTCCGTCTCCATAATCTCCATCTCACCATCTCAATTGAGACTGTATGTAGAAGCTTTGCGGAACGAAACCGTCAGTGACAAACAAACAGACTCAACACCGATAATGGGTTAAACACCTCCACATGGCGTCGGCTCAAGTTGACGCGACGCAAGACGGTTGCGCGCCCTACCAGTGCCGAGCCGGAATGTACATGTTTACGCGTTTACACACATGCAAACGCAAATGCCAGAAATTATACAATTCTGATAGAGTTTGATTCGATCAACCATCATCTTCTGGGTGGAGTCGTGTCAGAGAACGGTATCCACGAGGGAAATTATCAACGAAAATACTCCATGATCTTACATGACCCGAAAAACGCCATGTCATCGCTAATTTACCACCTGCCGAAACTGCTTCATCTCAGCATTCTAATGACCCAGTGTCATCATTCTACTGGTTCTCTTCTTATTTGATGGCGTTTCCTTTCTCGTCTGAGCCTTTCTTAGTCAGTGTCAAGTTCGTGAATAAGAACAAAGTATTACGGTAATAAGGGCTGTGTCTTGGTGCCATGCTCATTGAAATGAACTAAAGAAAAAGGTCGAGTCCTCGAGATATGCATCCACCATTCGTAGGGCTTAGCCAGGTAGTAAAAAAACCCTGTCCGCGTTAACGTTCTTTAGAAGCAGGAATCGTGTGTCTAAGATATCGATGCTTCTGTCTCTGCGTCCGCAAATTAGTGGACGGCAGTTCTGACAGACAAACTCTGTGCTTCAAATGAGGACTTGGTCCCTCGTGGCGCCGGGGCTTGAACCGTTTGAGGTCTGGGTCTGAGATTGTGATCTGATCTGCCCTTGACCCGAACGCCATGTCCGGGCGGCGTGCAACGGTGAGTGACGGATGTCTCATCTCACCAATTCGAACACATACAGGCGCTGTCTCCCCCGAACTCCAGTGCTGCCACCGCATGCTGTGTAGCGCCGAGTTCCTGCGTTTGGTTTATTTGGAGTCATGGTTCAGTTCAGTTCAGTTCACTGCGTTGCGTGTTGGTTCTCGGAGACGAGACGCAACCGTCTTAGCCCAGCGTTAGCAATGAGTGGGCTGCCAAGGCAAAGCCATTAAGCCATCATCGACGGGTATGCACCTTTCATTGGATGCTGTGTATCAAACAAACCTCCTGCACGGAGGCTTGTCAAGAAATCATGTGGGCGGGGGTTTAAAAAAAGAAGCGGCATGGCTGTGCAACATATCCGCTACCCCTACCCTACTACGTACAATGCCACCAGGTTAAAGATTCTTGATGCAACCACTACAATGCACCATGAAAGAGCCAGGTCGGAGAATATAATCGTAATAAACTTTAGTAACGAGATAGGGCTTCTTCAAGTCTGCTGATCAGCCTGCATATGTGCTCCCTCATCAGGCCTAGGCTAGGCATTCTTCATCGACTGAAGTAGATAAGATACTTGATGCAATATGATATGACTGTTATCCAGACGAGGTCCGGACTAAGTTGTGCCGTCATCACAGACCTGCTGTTACGTTGTATTACATTAAGCATAAGATATGCTTGCTTTCCCGCTTACCAACGAATCTCGTGTTAATGAGAATCCGCTTTTTTCTTCTTGGGAACATTGCGGCCATCCTGGAAATTACAGATATCGAACATGGACTCGAGTTTGGAACATAATATGACTTTCAGTGAGCACTCTCCGTAGTAACACGCACACCTTGTCATCCTTCCCGTTGAATTCTGACACTAGTATATTATCCTCGACCCTTGCTTTGATGTGGCACGGTTGATTAGCCCAGGCCTACCCAGCACGCCGGAACGATCACAGATGCATAACAGAGATCCTATAGACGAGACAAAGAAGCAAAATATGAAGCTCCAGAACAACGCCCGATTTTTAAAAGAAGAAAGAAGCAAAGAATCGGGCATCTATTATTGTTGGCGTCAAGGACCAACCTCTTGGAACATGTTCATGCCTTGGAGGCAGGTACGTAACAGAGGAGTGGAAGATGTTGATAAGTATTGACAGGGGTAAAATGAGTGGACCACGAAAAGTAAACATGAATGATAATCCGATGCAGCGGATCCTACAGAGTAAGGTCTTGTCCCATTTTGTTTTATCTTATTTTATTCCATTCCGCTCCGCTCTTGCTCTAGCTCTAACCCTAGCTCCAGCTCTAGCCCTGCACCCTGAGCCCGGACAAGACGGCAATTTACTCTTGTTACGTATCGTATTTTACTTTGTTTTTCTTGATCCCATTGAAAGATGGATGCTCCAGCGATGTCATGTCATCCGCCCCTCCCTCCCTCAGTCCTTATCCTTGAAGTGAATCATTTCCCACTGGCCGGTTCAGTGGCTGACTGGATAACCCGTCGTCAGCCTGCATCGGCCAAAACCGAGTAACATTACCGTGCCTACTGTATATGCTGTGCTGTGTTGTATTCCAGCAATCCGGCACTCCAATCGGCCACTCACATGTAGGCGAGGGGTTCCCGAATGAGACCCTGGCAGGGTTTCCTTTACCGCTACCTAAATGAGAACCAATGACGGCGGCTACCCACTGAGCGTTTGCCGTATCGGTTATGCGCAGCTCTATGTGCCTATATATATGCATTAAACCTATAGTACGATTTGTCTCCGTACATTAATGCACACAGCCATCACGACGTGGCATTGGGTTGGATGGTTGAGTACTCAGCCCTATCGAGTCCCTCTCTGCCCTAGCATGTAGACTAACAGTTAGCATCGCATACTTTTAGAGTTGATGACCAGAGCCAAGTTTATCGATAGTGTCGACATGTGACGGGTAAACTGCCAATGGTTTGTCGATGCATACGAGAGTAACCTTTCGTCAAGCACTGGTTGAGTTGTACAGTGAGTAAGGCAAGGCAGTAAGACGGCACAAGTAGGTGCAGTAGACTAATTGAGCTATGCTGGATTCAATACCATGACAACCTCAGACTGTCGCAGCCAGCCACAAATTAACGAATTCATCCACTCCGCAGTAGACGAGGACCCTGTATTTGATTCATTTCGCCTTGTCTGGAGACCGTGCAGCGGCGGCCGCTCTGATAACAATGCTGTTTGATATCTCAGACTGTTTTGTTCTGCACGGCTTCGGATATCTGAGGTCTGAGTCGTGCCGTTGAATGGCAGGTGGTTCGTGCTCTTTTTCTTTTTGTTTGACTGTGGGTAGGCACAAGAAGGAAGGAGAAAACGACGGATGGGCCACTTGTGTTGCCAGATAGGCGCGAATTCCGCTCGCGCCTTTCCGCACTCTTCATTTGTCCATCTAGACGACGCTTGTTCACTCGCTTTCGGGAAGGAGACAGCCAGTCACAGGGAGCGGCTATTCCCGTTCAGTCAGGGCAGCTGCCACCTCCTGACCCCTGCTTCAATTGGAAGAAGGCTTGTGTCAGAGTGGAGAAGACCCTTGATTATGGAGCAAGTTGCCTACCACCGTCACCCATCACCCATCGCCCATCACATCGCCGTGAATCACCAAGCACCACCACCACCAGCAGATCCGCCTTGGCGTTAATTAACCATACATTAATCATTCGACGTTCGAGACCGTCCACATGTTTTTCTTTCTTTTCCCCAGCAATTTGCCCTCTACTTTATCACTTTACAGTCTTGTCAGATACTCGCATGCATCGGTTCAATCATGCTATACCCTGGCGGTTCTAGGCCATCAAAGACTGCACCTTCCATACGAAACGGTACGGAGTGGCGCCATTTGAATGCCGGCAGTTGAGAAAGGAGAATTTATTTTATTGAAGACAGACTACCAAAGTCCGGTTCGCCTTTTATTCATGCCGTAGTAGAGCGAGATTACAGCGCTACGGACTACATCGACTCGGCAAACGCAAACGCAATACAACAAACAGTACACAGTGTATGTACCTACGAAACGCACAGATACTACCCAGCTATTACACATACAGACTTATATCTATGCATAACCCGAATCGAGCTATCAAACTCCAATTGCTACAACAACAACAAAAAAAGAAAAAAAAGACATACGATGCAAACATGCGACACAGCACAGTCATTCCTTGATCGTTGGCATTGCCCTTGCCTTTACTGCGATTGGTGACATTTTCTACACAAATAATATACACAAAGTACTGGTTTCACGGCTGTCCATCCCTAGTGGGGTGTGTTCCTCTCTGGCGGGAAGCCCCGCCGGCAACGCTACGCTACCATGGATCAAAACAAGGGAGGGTGTGGCTAAGGTGATGACGCTAAGAATAAGCAAGGTGGCAGCACTAAAAGCCGAGCTCCTTCAATCTCTGGGACCAGGCTGGCGCGTAGGGCTGAGCACAGGCACCCAACAAGGACAGTGCCTGCTGTACGATCTGCGTCCCCGTCAGAGATGGAACTCTCCTTGCAGTCTGACTGAGGACCAGAGGTCCAGAGGTCCAGAGGGCTCCCCTGTAGAATGCAAGACTCAAACCGACGGCCACCTCAAGAGTTTCTGACTCTAAATCCCAGATGCCAAGCCGCACTCTATCTAACCCACCCTCTTACTACCTTGCCTTGACATGCATCCATACAATTCCTGCCTCGAGACGCCCAGATTGGCAACGACCGCGAATGCACCCGTAGCCTTTCGTGATGCTACCTCTGTATGGCTCTGCCCTGCCTGTGTCTCGCGAGGCCGTGACCATTCATAGTAGCATCACCGCCATCACCGCCTACAAGCATGGGATGGCCGAGGCCGCTTCTCACCACCCATTGCAATGATGATGACAATGACGATAACTTCAAACCCGTGTTGCTTGACGAATGCATCAATCATATCTCGTCAGCCAGTACGGTGATTTGTTCATCTAGTTCCTTCTCGGATCTCTCTACTCTACACGGCCAGTCCACATTCCTCAGCTACAACAAAACCGGAGTTTCTTACCAAAACAAGTGCCTTGTGTCAGATCGAAATGGCGGCCGGCATGTATGTGTTTTCAGAGTTGCGGAGTGAAAACGCAAAACAGCGCTTGCAAAGTCAAGATGAGGAGAGCAAAAAGCAAAAAAAAGCGTGAGGTGTCGATAATTCATGGATGGTGATGATGCTAGCTAGCTAGTTGCCTATGGAGCTCCCTTCCTTGGTCCTGACTGTCTGTTCTGAATCAAACCCTCAGTGCGGAGCTACGCTTGTCCACATGGGTACCCGACGCACATTCCAGCGGTCGGCCGACCCAAGCTCTCTGAGTCTGTTCTCTGACCGTTGACCCCTGGTCTTTTGCTAGTCCCTAATTAGCTCTTGTCATGTTAGCAAGTCGATAGAGTTGCCAAGCTCTCTCGGCTTGACCGATACGAATAAACCACCAAATCTCACTGTCGTTCCGCCGCCATTTCCGTGCTCTGCGCTCCGCTGTGCCCTTTTTTGGTGACTCCGTTTGTCACGAGTCCTCCACTTGGAGTCGAGCTTGACTTGATTGCGTGCATCACAACACCAAATATGGCCCGGCCTGGTTATTGGTTGCTTAACTCATACCGGACAGCCAACTTCTACAACACTTATCAAAATGCTACGATAGTGTACGAATACAGTAATCTCAACATCGGACATTACTTTTCGGGATATTGGGTTTTTGGATGCATGCCCACCTATCCAGTCAAGTTACCATATGCGTTTCAACCCTGAACATTGCCCTCGCGGTGCTTACACGAGTGACCCAGTTCGAATACATACACCAGCATCTGTTTTAGCGGCAGCATCGAACGTTGATCCTTTCCTCTCCAATCTTTGTAATGCAATATTCATGTACGAAGTACCTCGTCATCTATCTCTCGCATTGCTCGTATTGTAAAGTTGAGTCTCAGCAGTGCTTCAATCCTTGTCTATTTGGCTAATACGGTTTGAAGGAGTTTCCATCAATCAACAAGTCCTCACTTACGAAATACTCTATGTGATAAATTTCCTTGGTTCTCACAAGAGCCCACAATGTCGTACAAACAAACCCTTGAGCCAAGGACATTGGTGCCGATCAATGCTTGATCTCGGAGACATCAGGCCCTCCGACGCTCTAACTGAACAGGTTGACTGTAGCCCTCGGGCCAACAAGGCTACCGTACTCTACAGGCCAGGAATCTAGGCCGTGCTCTGTCGATCACACATAAATCACCCTGGTACACTGGATCTATGGATCTTCATGGCGTTTAATCGGCGCCCATAGTGGTCCATGGTATCACATACATATCCACCCTCATCATCATATCATGGTAACGCATCACAGATCACCAGTCTTCCGAGATTTGATGATGAATCGTCCACAACGTCATGGAGCAATTGTTATTATAGGAATTCCAAGGTCCATCATGATCATCGAGATTAGCTAGGATGGTTTCTTCACCCCCCCTGTATTGTCCTGGAAACCGTCTCGTCTCCCAACAGGAACTCCATTGAGATACATGCGGACAGCAGGAGTCCCCTCAGAGCCCAGCCTTCCGGTCTCTGGCGATAAACCCCTCTTTTGGCACAGAAAATCATCCTTCGTGACGACGACAATGCGAGAGTAAACTCTGCTAGTCTGTATAATCTGTGGGGGGAGGGGGGTTAGTGTCCGTTGAAACAAACAAACACACACACACACACACAGCCGGAGCTTGAACTGTTCAAGCTTCTCCTCCTTGACCGGTAGACTAGCAGTGGCCTGGGCGGTTTTCACTCAAGGGGCAGCCTTGTAGACTCAAGAGATTGCGGTAGTCCAGTTCCAACTATGGTAGCCTTACACGAGTGAGCGAGCGCCACCAGTCTAACGAACAAACTAAAGTCTGCTAACTACCCGTTAATAACTCGATCGCGGCCTAGAACGCGGGAATATTAAAAGGAAGACGTGTAGTCACAGTGTCTACGACGTCCAGAGAATTGCCAAGAGCCGCCATTGACGCTGAAATTCTCTTCAGAGTGCAGTCCAGATTCAACAGGGACATTGCTGTCTAACCTGGTATTTAGGCCCGGGAAAATAAGATTAACTTATTTGATAGAAGTCTATTGCGCATCGCCCTCCACTCATCGATGTCTGCACATTAGACTTTGAGGACGGCACTTGACGCTGGCGGCCTGGGCACCATTCAGCCACGATCCAGACTGTCGGACTGGCTTATTGAGCTAGACGAGCTATTGATGCAGTCTTTTGAATCAACGATCCGACTATTCGGTTCAACGAACATACTGTGCGAAGCAATACCTTTAAGTTACAGTTGTACAGCATAATTGTGATATATCGATTGAGCGTCAAATTGGCACAGCACCAGTTACTACTACAATGCCTCCATTTTGGCTCCAGTACCATACATTTACAGCGCGAGTGTTAGGTACATGGAACAGTAGCTGGGAACCGGAAACTCTATCTGATTGCAACATTCATAAGATTCCCAGTGCACCCCTATGCTGGGAAGTTCCTTGATGGGCACCAGACCTGTCTTCATGTCGCATCATGGACAGTTCCGATACGTTCCTGGCGATTCACATGATGTATGGACAAGAGGTCCAAATACTGTATGTAACTACATACAGTAAGTGATGTTGATAGCAACCTTGAACTCAATTGAGTGATAGGACCCGACACAACGGATTGATGCGCGCCTTGCCGCCTCGGAGCCGCCCCCCTGTTCAAAAAGTCGCATCAACAGGCTTGATTGAGACTCATCGGCCCCTCTTTGCGGCTTGCGGCCCTCGAGGATCGTGGCCACGTGTGTGAGTCGTGATTGACACTGACAGGGTAGAGACTAGAGTGAGTGGCCTGGCCTGGGAGCAAAGTGGGATAAATAAAAAGCAAAGAGAAGAAACAAGCTGCCCGACAGACCCCTGCCCTGCCCTGCCCTGTCGTGCCCTGTCGTGACGACTTCCGACGACTTTCGGGAGGATTCAGTGTCTCCATATTCCATTCATCATGAGATTGATTGACGTTACTCTGACCCTGGAGCTTGCAAAAGTCGGCCGTTCCCAGCAATTGGTTGTACAAGCCGACCCAAACAAGAGACAAACCAATATGTGTGTGACTGCCTGCCTCGGAGTGTCATGCATCCGAGATTGTTGCTGCATGTCGAGATTCTATGTTTGGCTCAGAGCATAGTACCTACTACTATTCACGCATACATACAAGTCTATCCTAGCCTTTCCTGCAATTCAACTTGAATGCGACCTCTTCAAACTCTCCCCGGTCGAATCGCATCTTCTGTTTCTCCAGTTGTGGGTGTTCCAGTTGCCTTTTTTGCTTGCCAGATCACCAATCTCGCCCTGTGCGACCCAGAATGGTCTCTGCAGGAGAGGGTGTGGTTGCTAGATCCAGAGCAATACTGGCGTTAAATCAACCCAGAAAAGCAACAAATGTAACCCAAGCCCTCATTGACGCGCTACACACTGGTTGAGTTGTCCATCAAGTACCGGTATTAGACATGAACCCCACGGCTAGGCTTTCTCTCTCACCACAAGACGAGTCAATTCCGACCAGTCTGCCTATCCAGTTTCGACATGACGCAAGGGGAGCCTTGTTCTGATCTGATTGACATGGGTTAGTCTACGGCTCTGTTCCGTCTATCGATCAGGGCCTTTCCGCGCAATCAGATCTACATTGAAAATGGGGTCTGCGGACAACAATGCTGTACATGGACAACGGAGAGTTTGTCTAGGAGGCCCTCGCTTGCTTGAGGAACGAGACGAGTATCCATCGTGAGAACTATCGAGCGGAGGCTAACATAATACATACTATACACCAGGCTGGGGTCTCGCGCTTGCTCCTCGTCTCGCGGGGTGGTCGTTGAATTTTGATTTAACTCGGAACATGCTATGGGCTTACCTTATCTCGGTCTTTCAATCACTCTGACGTGGCGAGCACAATATACTATGCCCTAGACGCCGTTACAACGTCTGGACTCTAGAGCGGACAATGTCTCAGGTGATTAAGCCCCAGGCTAGGGGAAAGGTTGTAGGATTTTACCTTTTGGCCACGGGAAGCTCCTTTGGACCTTTGGTATTGATCTGTGATGCATATCACGACGAACCAGATTGGAGCAGTAGCAGATCAGTAAACTGTGGCGTGCCCAAACCAGGTCCTGGGTGGCCTCGATTGCTTCGAAACCTGCGGGTAGTAGAGCGGCATTGGCACTGGCGTTTTCAACCATGCACCCTCCGGGGCCACGGATACAACACCCCGGTAGGTTTCTGTCTCTCTGCTCGACCCTTGGCCCTGGTTCGCAAGACAAGCCATTCTTTAGGGGCCCAGGCGGCTTGTAACCCTTGCTTCTGGCGCGTGACAACGGATTGGGACTTGGCTTTCGCTCTCTGTGATACTACGCTCGCCTAAACGCGGAATCCTTTCCGCAATTCAACCTCGCTTCCCCTCTCTGTCCGCCAAGACGAACAGTGGTGTCGCTAAGGAGTTCAAGAAGCCGAACAGAGCGAAGACTAGACGCCGTTTGGACATGAAACGATATTTTAGCTTGCGGAGTTTTATTAGTCGCATAAAAGCGACTCGAAGTAGAAGGCGGAGGCACTAACTACTGGATCTTGAGGTGTCAAGCTTGCAGCGCTCGGAGCAGGCAGGGCAGAATGGCGTTTGGTGAGATATGGTGCTTGTAGTCGTGCTCATTATCATTATACCCGACGGGCTTTTTTTATGTATGAAATGTATTGGTTTGGCCATGGGCAATGGTAAGTCTGTTGGTATGTAGTAAGTTGCAGATATTGTCTGTCAGTCTAGGGTAGGCCCAGAACCAATTATACGTTTGCAACCTCACTCCTCCAACCCCATCCCCCAATGGCATTATCTTGCAATTTTTTCATGCCAGAAGCTTCGCAAATCTTAATAACTACGTCTCTGACGGCCCTTACTTCATCCTCACTAGCGCCTCCATTAAGTGCACCTCGCAAATGTCCTTTGAGTTGAGGATTGACCTTGGAACGTATACGTCAATATCAAAAGTTGATTTGCATGCAGCCAAGCACTTTGGGCGAAACTTTACTCACATCCTGTGGAATAAGGCTGGCAATAAGGACGAATGAGGTTTCGACTGGTGTAAGTACATCAGTGTTACTGAGCACGTATCCATATGTCAACCTTGCCAGTAGACCCAAGTCTGGTGCGCCTGATCGCTCCAGTTGGCCCATTATACGCCTCGATATCTTGCCATATATGTTTTCGAAGAAGCTTTGTCCTCGTTGAAGCACCTGGGCTGGTTGAGTGTCATATATGTCCTTGTGTCTGGGTGATGCTAAGTCAGTTCCAGTTCCTGCTTCATCGAGGAGTTCATCTGGTGTTGCCGACTTCAAAGACAACAAAGCATTTATTGTCTTATGACCTGGTTAGCATTTGGCGTCTTGTATCCGAGATATGTACTATCGAACCTTTGGCATACCCCCCACAGCCGACGCTTTCAGGAGGGCTTCCCTCATGCGTCTAGAGATGCGCAACTGCTCATCATGAGTCGATACAGTGTCCCCACTAGTGCCTGAACCTTTCTCAATTGCACTTTTTAGTACTCCTGGTAGTTCGTCTGGCCTATTGAGCGCTGATAGGGTTGTTGCTGTGATAAAATACCAAGTATTTCGTGGAAGATTGGGTTGTTTACGGATCGCGGCTAGCAGTGCTGGTGTGAGAATAGGGGTTATCGCTGCCATAGCTTGGGAAGATTCCCAGAGAAAGTGCTTGATCGTGGGAAGTAGAAATGGCAGAATCAACTTTCAGTTTGATCAAGCGATGTGCCTATTTCTCACTAAGCCGATATTCTATCGATTTGGCTTTAGGGTAACCAACTTCACGATAGTTTCCTGATGACTCAGCTATCCTCACGTCAGAACACAATCACGTGAATCGGCCTGCGTCATCGGTCGTATGGTCGCTGTCCTTAACGTGGCATCAAGCTCGCTTTCACTGATAGCAGTGATTGCAAAAACTACTTACTACTACACACTCATCAACGGCTATCCAGGTTGAACCATGGGGATGAGGGAGTGACCGTTTACTTTTGTCAATTTTGATAACGACTTGAATTATTTGCTCAACGTCTGTCCAAAACTCCCATGCCCAAGATGCGACTTGGCTGGTATGCTGGGGTAAGTATTGCTTTGGTTGGAGAGCTTGGGGGAAGCTATATGGAGCTATGGCTGATCATCACGAACCAATGCTGACAATTCGATTCGCAGGCCTCAACGGCCCTTGCGGGCACCGTTGTGCTCTCAGCCTTTTATCAGCGGGCCAACTTTTATTCGGCCATGGTATATCTCGCTCAGAGCAACTTTTGCTTATTGGTAGGTAGTTCCACGATCCTCAAGATCGATGCTCCCCCCCTCCTTCGACTCCAACTCATGATATACAGATCTTGGTCAACTTTGCGCTACTCTCCTACAGTAGCTTTATTTACAGTTTAACACGCTTGTTCTACGGACCCCTCCGCGCCGTTGAAGTCGAACAACTTACAGAACGTGCCTGGTTTGCGATTACGGAAACATGCCTGGCCATGACCATCTTCCGAGAGGAAATTGGCGCTTGGTTTCTCGTAATGTTCGCTGCTTTGATTACGGGTAAAGTTTGGGGGTGGATCGGTGATGGACGAGTCGAGGTTCTCGAGCAACAGCCGCCTGCGAACCCACGACTGTTTCATTTGCGACTAAGCGTGTCGCTCGCTCTCAGCTTCTTCTACGACGTCTACATCCTCCAATACACGATCAATACGGTTATACAACAAGCGAGACCTAACATGATGGTTATGTTCCTCTTCGAGTTCGCAGTGTTGGCAACAAGTTCATTGCGGACAGGAGCCCGGTATGCACTGTCATTAACGGAGCACAATATCCAAGAGCAGCAGAAGCGTAAGAGATTGGCCGAAAGGAGACAGGAAGTTAGAGAGGAGCGAGAGGCCATGATACGACAACGCGAAGCAGCTGCAGCGGCAGGCGAAGAGGTCTCCAACGACCCTCTCCCAAGCGAGGACGATATTGATGAAATGGATATCGAAGTGCCGGGTTGGTCTGCTAAAGGAGAATTTGTTCTTTGGCTTGACCTTGCGACTGGTAAGTTGTATCCCTGTGATATTGGATGAACATTACTGACATTGTTAGATTTGGTCAAGCTTGGCATATATATCGTCTTCTTCTTTATGCTCCTTACTTTCTACGGATTACCGATTCACATTATGAGAGATCTATTCATGACGGCGCGCGACTTCATCAAGAGACTGGGCGCCTTACTGAGATACCGAAAAGCTATCCAGGAGATGAACCGCTACCCCGATGCCACCCAAGAAGAGCTTACACGAGAGGATACCTGCATTATCTGCCGTGAAGAAATGCGACCCTGGGATCCCGAGAACAACCCGGGAGCAATGGACAGAATTCGACCGAAGAAGTTACCCTGTGGACATATTCTGCATCTCGGCTGCCTCAAGAGCTGGCTCGAAAGACAGCAGGTATGTCCCACGTGCCGTAGCCCTGTTACGCTTAACGAGAACGCTCGCGCTGCCCAAAACCGGGCTGCTAGACTTGAAATACAAGTAGGAGGGGGCGGACGCCCTGCGGAACGGCAAGAGCTGGCAAACCCTTTTGCCGGAGCTCCTCCTGGACAGCAGAATGGAGGTGCCCAACCTGGACAAGCACCAGCTCCGCCACGGGTTTTCAATCTTGGTCCTTTCCGTGTTGGCTTTGGAGCCAATGGACACCAAGTCAGAGAACTTGCACAGCAATTCGGTATGCCTCAGGCTGCTCTTAATCAACAAGGACTAGCCCCTCCTACTCCAGGGGCTGGTACACCTACCGTTACTGGCCAGACTGCCCCAGCGACTCCTCTTCCTACTGGCGATAACTTACAGAACGCTGGAAATCTACTACACCAGGCAGATCAGTTGATTCAACGCGAACTGCAATCAGCCCTGATGGCGCATCAAGAGATACAGACACTTCAGCTTCTTCAAGCAGAGTTACAACGTCTTAGACAAAGACAGCAACAGCCAGACCAGGCCCAAAACCCCCTGACACACCCGATACCACCTCCCACTTTCCCACTGACTCAACCCCTCATGCCTCAGCCTTTCCCTGTGCCACCACAGATGGCTATGCCTCTGAATTTTTCGCAATTCCCTGGCATCCCCCCACGGAACCCAAGTCCCCTGATGGCTCGCCATGGTGCTCCCCCTAATGCGGTGCCCATCCCCTCTGGCAGCTCTGAACTTCCTGAAGGGGTTGTAATTCCACCTGGCTGGTCTTTGTTGCCCCTGCAACGCCTGGATGGCAGCCAGGCTTCAGCACAGCACTCGCCGCAAGTAGGGCCTCAAACAGCGATGCCAGACAATATCAGTGTAGCTCAATCTCCATTCGCAGCTAGACAGCCGTCTCCGATCGGCAGCCGGAACCAAGAAGCCCAGCCAGCTGAGAATGCACCTGTTCCCGCCTCTACTGAGCAACGTCCCCCTCAATTCCCAACGCAGCTCACGCGCGCTGTCGACCCCCCTCATGTTGTTGCGCCGAGTCCTCGCTTGCCTAACTGGGGAGGCTCAGCCCAACTATTTGGCAGCAATTCTCGTCTGGATCAGAACGAACATGGGCATCGGAGCGAGTTGCAGGCAGAGGCAAACTCAAGCCAGTCTGGTCCCGCTGAGGTCATATCTCAGCCAAGCCCAGCAGCTGAACATACGCCACAAGGATCTTCACCATCAAACAGTGAAGATGATGAAGAGCCGGGAGATAGCTCCTCGAAAGGCAAGGCCAAAGCGGTGACCGTGGAAGATGTCGAGGATGAGGAGGATAAGGACACTACAAAGGAGGATTGACCGTAACCGGAATATGATATTTGTCTACTTTTTCAAGCATTACCTTTTATACACACATGTATCATACACCCGCTCACTTCCATCAGCTCAGTGAAGAGCAGGGCAGCATTTTTTTCTTCTTCAAGATAGCGACATGGCGTTCAGAGGAGTTGTGTATTACTCGATGTCCTTCAGGACAAAAAATAACATAGTTGGACCGCGAAATACAAAATTATCGAAGAAAACATTGTGCACTTGAACGCCGCAGTGCAAACTGGTTATGCAATCTGAAGTCATATCAATACCAACGACCCAAAAAACACCGTCCCGTCCCATGACAAACAAAATTAGTGGCAAGGCATGCTGACAAGAGAAGAAAGTGTGAGCAAAACTGAATAAAAAACCGTGTAACAAAGATAAATACACGCGTAACAAATATGAACGAAGAACAACATGAATGATGCATGTACTGAACAAAACAGATGAGTTGAAACCAAACGTCCAGGGCAACACTTCTCCTACTCTTTTTTGATGACGTCTCCAGAGACCCTGCCATAATGTTCATATTCCAGCAAAAATACAGCTTTCCTTTTCCTCAGCATCAACCGTCGACGGAGATCTCGAAACTTGTTGACAATGTTGCAAGAGTAAGAAGAAATAGAGAGAAAGCAGAGAAGAAACCCGTGCCCATACCACGAATACCTAAATCCCCCTCCATCAAACCTGCATTTATTGCCACGTCCGTTGATAGCCATCAAGCGGCAACACATCAATCATTCCTTCTTGACTTTTTCATCCCGCAATGGGACAATGACAAAAGATCCGACACCTTCTGACCCCTCGGGAGAGGTGGCTGTCGTGCATCCGGTCGTTTCCTAAGCGGTGAGAGCATCCAGTCCCTTTTCCTTGGACAGCAAGGGCGTTTCGTGCTGCGGGATATCTTCGCCCTTTTCCCATGCGGCGCCGGGTCCGGAGTAACTCGGCTGAGGTATCGTTGGCTGTTGGGGACTGCCACTGCTCATATCGCGCAAAACTCCTGCCGATCTTTCGCCTTTCATCGGCTGTGGGCTTAACACGCCTGAGGCGGACTGCGCAACATAAGTAGGTGACTTCCCATCTCCCGAACCAAAGGGCAAGGGGCGTGTTGGTATCTCGCGACTCACTCCTCCTTCTTCTCCATCACCGCCCAATCTCTTTAGTAATGCATCCGATTGCTGCTTGGCCAATTTCTGAAGTTGTTCGATAGGATCCTGGTGATGTAGGATCAAGTCAGTTATGTCGCACAGGCAATCTGTAGGCCCCCAACGTCTTCCATGCACACATACCCAGTCGGACTGCGTCGGGACGCCTTCGGCTTCAGGAAGCTTCTTTTTCGTTTCGTCTTCATTTTCCGCGTCGTCTTCTGTAAAGAATGAGTTTCGGTGGACCGGAGCCGGCGTTACTGGTAAGCTGGGGCGTTCAACGGCACTGGGAAAATCGGTGAGCTTCAGACCCTGCTTGGAGCTGGTCTGATCATCCCGCCATGTACCGGTTGTCGGGCTCTTCACGCGACCTGTCGAAGAGGTCGAACTCTTACCACGTCTATGGCCGCCGCCATGTAGACGGTCAACATACCGTTCGATAGCAGGCACTTCGTCCCAAGCATTTGTGCGTGTGTATGACGTCCAAGGGCTGGATGACGAAACCTGTACTGTAGGGGTACTCGAGCTAGATTGGTTCTTGGATTCGGATCCGGATTCTGTGATGCCTTCAGTTTTTACCGAAAGTTGCGCACTGGACTCTTCAGGACTTGGCTGAGGTTCTGGTTGAGGCTCTCCTGCAAAAGTTCTCGTGGGTCGTGGTTGATTACGTTCCCAGGGAAAGATCTCCGGAGCATGCTTTGACTGGGGAGACGACCTATCTTTTGGTACTTCGTACCACATGTTCTGCGGGGGGCTCGGGTAACGTTGGGGGGGGATGAACGGCGTAGTGTCACGGGACATTTCGTAATGAGTGAGGGGGAAATTCATCGCTTCGGGCTTCGAGTCAGAGGGAGGGGGGTATCTTGTAAAGTCAGTGTCTCGTTCACAGGAAAGCGATCAATGATAGACCTACTTTTGAGCATCCCAATCGTGCATCGTGATGGGGTGTCGGCCTGGGGTTTCGTGGTGAGTTTCATCTTCGTTTTTGTCTTCGTCTTGGTCGGCTTGGTGCTGATCTTCCAAGTCTTGCTCACCATGCTGTTGTTGTCCGGTAGAATTCGCGCTGTGATCGTCATGTTGGTGCTGCTCGTTGGTAGAAGGTTGTTCTTGTACTGACTGGGGACGCCATTCCCCTTTTGTAAAGTACTGAACATACTGGGTGGCGGAATTTTCCTTTGCAGCGAGTTAGAGAGTGTATGTTTTGTGCTAATAGAGCAAACTTACTTGGTGACGGTAGTGTCTATCGTAGACAGCCCACCACCGTCCTATCATCTCGGTGAAGGGGCCGCTGCCAGAAGGTGCGTCTCGGCCGGTAAACCACGGTTTGTTTGCGCCAATGAAGTGAACCATGTTGATGCTGGACTGAAAGTGTCGGTAGGCGGGGACGTACTGGTAATGGGCGGATGGTGTGACGTTGTAGGTGAAGCTCAAGCGATGGTACTGCTGGCCAAAGTGCATGTTGATCAGACCCTGATCGGCACCGTCAAAAGAGATGCCCCTCTCAGCCATGGCCATCATAGCATAGAAGTCTCCCATGTTGGGATCCAGAACCATTACACCAGTGTTGAACAGATCTGGCCAACCGATATCTGGAGCCGCAGCGAAGGGTTGAGATAGGTTGAAGAGCTCCTCAGGAGCTCGGTATGCGACGACATCAGCATCGATGTAGACGATCTTGGAGAAATCGGTGAGTCTCCAGAGGTTGATCTTGGTAAAGGCTGAGTGCAGATCGCCACGGTTCATCAGTTGCAGGTTGGCTGGGTGGTCATTGCGAATGCGTGGCACAGGGAAGATGTAGTCGTAGACCTCCTGTTAGTGATATGGTTAGTGGTGGATTAAAAGGTGCAAAGCATGTGGTAGCTTACCTTGAGTTGTGTAATGGAGTCGCCCGATACAGAATCGAGTGTAACCAATACTGCCAACTTGTGGTTGGCTCCAGCATCGCGAAGAGAGTGCGCGAGGACGAGTGCGCCTGGGGAATAGTCAGCCAAGTTGTAAGGCAAAGCTAAAAGTCAATTGACGAACCAGGAAGGTAGGAATCGCTCAGAAGAAGCTGTCGATCATTAGCAAGACGAATTGGAGCACAATGGAGGCAAAAGGGAACGTACCGTAGCATAGATCTGCTCGCCTTTGACATTTTGAGCAGTCATGATGGTGTATGAGTGGGAGAAGTTGACCAGCTGAGAAAAGAGACTCGGTGCAAATTGTGCAGGTCAGTTATAGTAAGTTGAAAAGGTCGGTCAAGAGCTCATGAAAAGAAGATATAGAGGAGTTCAAATCACGATTTGAGAAGTGTGTCGAGGAGCCCAGCAGATCAACAATGGGGGAAAACAAGGCCGATTCAGCAGGGGTGCCCGGTAGAAGCTAAAGGTTAGCACAGACTATTTTTTGGCCTATGCTTTTTTGAAACGACGCAAGAAATCGCGAGTGATGCCCAAAGCTCTCGGGTCAAAAGCAAGAGTTTGGTTGATGAGGAGAAGATTTGGAGTAGAAAGTTGAAGAGGGGACGAGAGAGAAGCGAAGGGCGAGCGAGGAGATGCGTGACGTGACGGAAGGGGAGAAAGAGAAGGAGAATGGGCAGGTTATGTTAGTTAGTGTTCCCTCCACCTCAAGAGAGTTGTGTTGGATGTGATGATCCGATGATGGACCCCGGGCAATCTGGAGGGGGAACTTCCCAGTCCAGCTGCAGCTCCATTAAAGCTCCAGTGAACTAACTCATCTTCCATAGGTCAGAGCGCACTGGAGCATGGAGCACTACAGCACTGGCACCCCACTGGCACCCCCCCGGGCAAGCTCCTGTGGGGCACACTGAGAAACATCCTAGCATGGGTCCTATCTCACCTAACCTCGAGCTTTTAGGTATCAAAAAAAGAACTCAACTGATCCAATAATGGCTGAGAATCATTGTTGCAAAGTACGGTGAACTACCACCCAAGTCTGACAGAACAGCCAGACCGACCATTCAGGTACTGAACTCTAACCATATCAAGCCACAATGACACTGAGGAACTCTCCTGTTCTAGAAGCGCCGAGGAGGTATGACTCTCTCTCTCTCTGCTCGTGCCGTCCCAAGCCAAGGGCAACGCAGCATATAATTGGACATGTATTCTTCAAAACCGCTCAAATTCGCCCCCCACGTTGATAGACAGAAAAGAAATTGAGGGGTTCACTACCTTTAATTGTACAAAACCCGGGACCGTTTTGGTGTTCCCTTGGGTCTGGGTACTACACAACGTACGTGGTCTATGAACATAGGTAGGTCTGTAAATCAGAGTGGGTTTCGGTCCTAGTAAACCGCCACTAATTTCCAACGGCTGCATGACGATGGGTATAAACTAAGTTTCTTGTCATGGTTCTTGACCTTTCAAACCGCCAAGTTTAGCTTCAACCTCACTAGCAGTATCAAATTCTTTTCTTCAACAACAGATATCCACAAAGTATGATACGCACCCTGCAGATGATGCTCGTATCATCCAACCATCCAGGGATAGTTCGCCAGCGGGCATCTGCATACAGCCGAAACTGGTCACATATCCCCCTTGTAAGTTGCTGCGAGAATGTGACTCGCCGCTCAAACACGTCCACTTAATCTCAACCATTCCAATGTTGTGTGGTCCTTGGTTAAGAAAAAAAAAAAAAAAGGATGTTGGGCTGAGTTGTACAAAAAAAAATCCCTCTACAGAGCCCCTTTTCTGATCTCTCCCTTTAGGTATCACAAAGACATTCAATCTCCCAGGACTCGACTTGGATGCCAGTCCCTAAACCGAAGCACAAGAGCTAGTAGTTAGCCACGGCTGTGACGTAGATTTGATGTTTTACACTTGTAGATTAGATTTGGTGCCACTCGGGCAGAGCCCACCGAGACATTATAGATCGGGACAAAGACACGCGAGCTCTTTAATTTTTAAAACATGACTACTGTACCGCCCATGCCAATGAACATGTCTCACACTGACATATGTCTTCGCTAGGTGTCAATACTTCTGCAATGCCGGGATCTGCAAAGCCTGCATGATTTAGCTCAACTTGTCGGGCCTCAACCCACATACAACATTATATCAACTGCATTTTATACGCATCACACATTCTAGACACTCAATTGTCTAATCTATGTGGGCCATCGTTGCAATAACGAATTCGTGTCATTGCAAAAGTCAAGTTAGCCGCGATTTCCACTGTTGCCACAAGTCTGACTGCTTCACTAACTGACTCAAACACTAATCATCCATCCTAAAGAGGTTCCTGGTCTTTAATTCCATAGCCCTTCGTGTACCCGGCCGAGTACGTGTCTTATCTCCCCTGTTTTTCTTTTCGCGCCAAACGCCGACTCCAAACCCCTTCTCAACCGCTCAAAGTGCCCTTTCTAATTCACACTTCTCCTGAAAACACATTCCGGAGCTAGACCTACATGTCCTTCTTAAATGCGTGTTCTGGTTTGTGAGTGGTCTCGTAGTCGATGTGAACGTATGCTCGCTCGATATCAGGGAGATCCTCCAGCTTGATCTGAAGCGCCTCTGCAATGTCGTGGCTCTCCTGGAGAGTCTGTGTCGGGTCCATGACAATGTCCACCTCGGCGATCAAGCGAGGGCCCGAGTGATAAACACGAACCGTGTCAATGCCAACAATTGCATCGTCGTGCGTGACACACACATATGTGATAAGCTGCTGCGTCTCAACAGGAGCTGTGATGCCGACCACAAGCAGGAACTCGCCGAAAGCGGTACGTAGCCAGATGCAAGAGATAAGGAGCGACAGCAAGATGGCGCCCATGGGATCAATCCACCAGACCAGCTTTGCGCCACCAGTGGCAGTAAGAATACCAAAACCATTGATGAGAAGATCATTGCGGTGATCCTGCCAGAGGATATTTACTTGGCTATATTTGTCCTTGAGCGCCCAGCAGTAGAGGAAAAGGGCGAACTTGGTGGCGAAAGCGCAGCAGACCGAGATGACAGCAGGAAGATGAAAGTCCTTGTCAGCTTTCGCCTGTGCCAACTCTTGACATGCGAAGGCAATGATGATGAGGGAGACGGCAATCATGAGGAAGCAGAATACAATATTTCCTACGGTCTCAAGACGAGCCTTGCCAGCAGGGAAACGTCGAGCATCGACACTGCGGATGGCTCTCGCCGACAGGATGAGGGTGAGGTTACTAAGAGGGTCGAAAACAGAGTCGGCCATGGTGGTGAAAAGCGAAAGCGAGCCCGACGAGATGGCAGCGAAAAGCTGAAGGATCGACAGCAGAACGTTGGCTGCCAAAGAACCCCAAACTGCAATACGAAACTTGAGCTGATCCTCACTATGTTGATCGCGAGCTTCGTCACGATGTTCCTCGACCGACTTGAGCATGCGATCAATTGCCGCATTTTGATTTTTGTAGAAACCCTGCAGCTTACGAGCTTTGATCTTGGAACCGATGTTGCCGGGTAAGCATTTGCGCCCAGGGAGACTATCCCGCTTCCGCGACGTATTGGCTTTGATATCGGCGAGATCAGACTCCGTTTTGTAACCACGAGAGAGGCCATACGGATCATTATCAATGGGACTCGGCTGCCGACGTCCGGTGGCGGTAGTCTGGCTCTCGACATCGGTCATGTGCGAGACGTTTCTAGCGATAGTCTCGTTCTCATCGGCCGTTGCAGCCTCAAAGGCGGTGCTGGAGCCATTGCGTGCGGTCGAGTGCCTTGAGCTACTTCGAGTGGGTTCGATAGATGGCAGGTGGGCGGCGTGGATGCTGTTATCAGGTGTCATATCTTAATAAACTGTGTTGAATATAGACAACGATATGAATGTATAGGAGAAGTGAATGTGTAATACGGATACCGATATGGTAAATGCTGGACGGCGGTAAGCGAGATATAATGAAAGCGATCGCCAACAAAGAGACCTCAGGAGCGGAGAAGGTGCCGCCTCATCAAGAACATCTGCTAGTGCTAGCTGTATGCAATGATCTCAGTTGATCGTCAGACAGTCAAGATCAAGTTAGTCGACTACTGTGCTGCAGTCGGTAGACTATCCGATCAGGGTTGGCGTGAACGAGATAAAGTTGATATTGATATGGTAGTATAGCAAGGATACGTATAGGAGCAAGGTCGAGGCAAACCGGTTGCTTGGTGAATCAGAAGAGATCAAACCCGTCCGATCTTGTTCCTACCTTGAGCCATCGAGCCTTGGTCCGACCAGTCATTTTCCCACGTGGAGGAAGAGCCATGGGGAGCTCAGTCAGTGCTGACCTTAGTCCGCCCCTCAGGTAGTCACAGCGAGGGCAAGATGGTAAGGAGATGGATGGTGACAATAGCATTTCTTTAACAGCTGGACCTGCAGTCCTGTACGACTAACACTGGAATCATCAGCAAAAGTCGACCAATAGAGGTTAGACAATTAGTGAGTGAGTCTCCGTCCGCCGTGCCAGCCGAGATCGAGATGGTTAGTAAGCGGACTGTGACTTCCGAGTCCGACAAGGGATGCCTAGAAGCCTGGGGAAAAGGATCACGAAGAGATGTTGAAAGAAGACGTTGAAGAAGGCGAGCGGCAGACGTTGAATTATAGTTCAGATACGGCGCCGAAAAGCCTAGGAAACGGCCGGAGCAGATCTCGGCGTTCCGTCACTGTTTACGTTTTGGAAACGTCTGACTTTCGGGCGTCTACGGAGCTGGAACAACGACATGGAGCCCTGCTTGTCCCTGCTTGTCCCTGGTGCCAGTACCTAGCAGGCCCGCTTTTTGTTTTTTTGGGGAGTTGGACTCTAGGTTTGTCTCCATAGATCTGATCTGGACTTTGCAGTATGCAGGGCTATTGTTCAGTCTATTAGCTCTAGTTTCGCAGCTCATGACCGCTTTTGTATAGGACCAAGATAAGCGGCCATGATTTATGGGCAGCACAGCCAGCCACAATCGGAGGGTCCGAATACAGTCATTTTCATCTTGTTGGTAGTATATAACATGGACGCTTTCGCTCTCGCTTTCTGTAAAAAAATGTTGGAGTTGAGATAAAATAGCATCAAGTGATGTAAATACACTAACAGAACAGGCAGCACGATGTCAAAAGTGGTGCATGAACCTAGTGTTTTCTGTATCAATCCAAACAAATATTATCCGTCAACCCAAATTATTCCGCTCGATATTGGAACACCTGCTGCTGCTTCTTCATTATAGCTTCGCCTCGATTGGCCTCTCACCTGTACTCCTCTCTAGGATCCAATCGGTGATATCCTTCGCATATTCCTCCTGGCACAGGTCCACGTGCAGGGCGTGGTAACCTCCCACATACGTCTTGACTACCTTGTCCTCGATATCCTGGTTCTTTGCGAATTCGATCGCGGCTTCATAACTGCAGGCCTTGTCATGGTCTCCGTGGCCGAGCCAGAGAGACTTTACTTCCTTGCCCAGCTTTATAGACCCCGATTGCAGAGCCGCCGTACGGTCAAGAAGCGATGCCAGGCCTTCCAGCGTACCTGTGTCATGGCAGAGGGGATCTTCCTTGAAGCCCTTTGCCACCTCCGTTTTGCGCGTCAAGTTCATAACGTCGAGTTGATGCTTAATCTGGAATCTCGGCAGGATCTTGCAAGCTATCCGGCCTGCTGCAATCTTGAACGAGCTTGGGACTTCTTCAGGCGCGAATCCGATGAATGGAGCCTCGAGAATCCAACCACGCACCTGGCTGACGAGCTTGGCGTACTGAGGATCGGCCGCAAGCATGAGAACCTCACCGCCGCCCATTGAGTGTCCCAGGACAAAAACAGGGACATCCGAAGGGAGCTTGCTCTCGATGAACGCTGCAACATCGGCAACTACGCGCGCCGTTGAACCGGTATTTCCTTTGTCAGAGGGTTGTTTGACGCTTCGACCCCAGCCTCTCTGGTCAAAGCCGAAGACCTGAATGCCACTAGAGGCTAAAATTCGATACACGTCATCGTACCAGTTGACGTGATCACTGAAGCCATGGACATGAATCACCTGGGCTCGAACGGGGCCTTGGGGCTGTTGATTGCATCAGTTTTTGTCTCTGTCAGCTACTGATTATTCATGCTCACTGTCCAAGTCTTGGTGTAGAGGCTGGCGTCTGCCACCTCAAAGGTTCCTTCAGCCTCGGTCGACATTTGATGCGCAAGTTCAGCAGGTTTGGTCAAAGGCAACAAAGAAAGATTGACAAGAGGTCGCGTGCAAGTTATTGACTTTTTAACAGATCAAGAATAATGTTTGGTAAAAGCAGTCTATATTTCAGTCAAGAATGCAAACCGGTTATGACGGACCAAGATTTGGCTACTGGGGTCATGCTCGAGTCAAAACGGGTCACATGTGACGGACCGTTGCCGGTGAGCCTAACCTGCACTTGTTCTATTGGCACAACATTCGGTTCATGCTGTCTCTGCTATGCATGTCCTGATGCTGAAAGTGGAAATTACCTTTATGTCGGCATTTCTGGCAGTTTTCCACCTTCTCCTATTGGGCACCGCATTATGTGATAGGCTGATAGGAACATAAGCCATGTGGCACAACTAAGAGCTCAGCTCTGTAAGCCATCAACCTCGCGATACACTCCTCGTCATCACGAAAGTTGCTGAAACATATGATGATAGTCAACATTCGGCAGTTCAGAATTTGTGTAAGTGTTTCTGGATATTCTCATTATTAGGCGCTGCAAAAGAATTGGAATCTTGGAATGGCAACACCCGTGAACCATGTCGCTAGGTTTGTTCTCATGTGCCGTACTCAATAAACATGGTCGAAGTGGCTTTGCCCACTTCCAGTTAGGTAGGCTTCACAGTCCGGGGTCCGATGGAGGTTAGGCTTTCAGCTTTGTTTCTCTTATTCTATTTAAATTACAACCATGAGGTCTCAGTCCTAGGCATAATACAAATTTGTGATTTGAAAAAAACTCACGATGTTTACCATAGAGCATTGGTTTTGGTCAAGATACTGAGATTCTGCTTTCTATACATGGCTGTCGATCCCCATTGCCTAAAATATGTTCTTCCCTTTTTTGGAGATCAAATAACCAAACCAGCGACGCCAATGAAAGTAGGATACATGTCGAGTGGAGTTCTCTTTGCTGCAGCTGGCGTTCCAATCATCCGCCATAGAGACTCGGACATAGATACCAGGATATATAATGTACATGATTCGTCTAATCTTTCTTCAACCCGTAACCCCCACCATATTACGTCTTGACGGGAATGCTCTTCTGCTCTATATCACCCAAGATGCTTCAGGGTTTCTTCTCCTCGCTCTTGGCGTCCCTGTTCTCTTGGTCATGCTCGTCGAATTGCTCCTCCTCCTCTTCACCTCTCTCCAGGTCGTCCTCAAGCTCCTCGGCCTCGGTAATATGTGCCCGTGAAGCAGTCGATCCGCTTTCCTTGGAAACCTCACCACCGCTCATCTGCCACTCCATGAGCTTGCTGAACGCGCTCTCCTTGTCGGCAGCGAGTTGCCTGTAGCTGCCAATTTCGGCGACCTTACCCTCGTTGTTGAGAACGATGATCTGGTCGGATCGCTTGATAGTGGAGAGACGGTGAGCAATCGAGATGGTAGTGTTACGGCCACGCAAAAGACCAGCCAGAGCCTCGTTGACAAGAGTCTCTGACTCGGCATCTAGCGCTGATGTGGCTTCATCGAGAATTAGAATATCAGGGTCCTTAAGAAGAGCTCGCGCAATAGCGATTCGCTGCTTCTGACCACCGGAAAGTTGAGAGCCGCGAGCACCGACCTGGGTCTCTAAACCATCAGGCAGATCGCTGATAAAGTTGCAGTTTGCTTGTCGAGCAGCGGAAATGATATCGAAACGACTCGCTTGAGGCCTTCCGTAGGCAATGTTTTCGGCAATGCTTCCAGAGAAAAGGACAGGTTCCTGTGAAACCATGCCAATTCGCCTTCGCAATGACTTGACATTCATACCAGAGATGTCCTGTCCGTTGATGGTGATGGAGCCCGACACAGGGTTGTAGAATCTTAGAAGCAGAGAAGCCACTGTTGACTTACCACCTCCTGATGGACCAACAACACATACGTTGCTGCCTGAAGGGATCTCGAAATCCAGCCCGTTGAAGATTTTGACGGCTGGTCGAGTAGGATAGGCAAAAGTGACATCTGAGAATCTGATAGGACCTTGTGCAGACTTTACTTGAACACCGACCGTTTGCGGGATTCCAGGTTTGCGATCCTGAAGTTCGAAAAGTCGGCTTGCGGCACCAACTCCCTTCATGAGTTCCGAGTAGAAACCCGAAAGACCGAATAGACTTGAACCTGCAAAAGCAGTGTACATCATGAACGACGTTAGATCTCCAAGCGACATGGCCCCGCTGCGCACGAAACCACCTCCAACAACAAGCATAGCAAGGATCGTCATGTTGCCGGCCCAGCCAGTGGAAGCAAAGAAGGTAGCAGCGATAAGCGATTCCTTTTTACCAAGAGCAAAGATCTTTCGGATCTGGTTGTTGTAGCGGCCAATTTCTTGCACCTCACCTACGAACGCTTGACTGGTCTTGACGTTGCCAAGTCGTTCCTCGGCAATCTTAGTTAGAGTTCCCAAGTTCCTCTGGATTGACCTGCTGATGTTTCGAATAGCTCGACCATAGATGAAGGCTCCAACAGCAATTGGCGGGAACATAAGTAGCAATAAACCAGTCAGCTGAGGGCTTGTCCAGACCATGATGGCAAAACCAGCACCACCGCTGAAGAGGGCTCGAAGACCATCACTGAGATTTTGCGTCACAGACTTGCCAACGATAACAGTATCAGAGCTGAGGCGTGAGATGAGATCACCCACACGGTTCGCATCGAAGAATTCGGCATCTTGGACATATGTACGTCGATAAAGCTGGGAACGGAGTCTGGCAACGACACGTTCGCCGACAATTCGGAGAAGGACGACTCGACCAAAGTTGGCCATAGCTCCAATAGTCAAGACAGTACCCAAGCCAAAGAAGAACTGGTTCATAGTTAAGCCAAACAGACGGACATCCTCAGATTCACCTTTGGTAGCAAGATCCAAGATTCGACCAACGGAGAAGGGGATTAACATGGTGACACTAGAGGAAACAACCAGGAAGACAAAAGCAATACCGAGCCAGCGGATTTCCGGACGGGCAATTTTGATGAGCCGTACAATTTCGGCTGAACCAGCTTTTCCAGCCTGCTTTCCCTCCTTTGAGAGTTTGGCAGCTAGGTTGACTTGAGCAGCCTTGGCAGCCTTTTCGCTCTTGGTGAATTCTTGCTTTTGCTCATCCTCAATATTTCGATTGGTCTCAAGCTCGACAGGTTTCTTGGCGCCTTCTTCGACCTTGGTCTGGATTTCCTGGAGTAAACGAGGGGCTGTTGAAAATTGCCGCAGGGCGTGCGAAAACGGACCGCATGTAGAAGATCGAATTTGTGCCAGGGGACGTCGGGTATGGGATATATTCTTGTTTGCTGGTGTTTGGAAGGCAGCGATTGAGAACGGAGGCAGGGCGGGTTGGTGAGGGCCAGAAGCGTGGAAAAGCCTTGTCTGAAGAGGTGAAGCTTCGGGCTTGTATAATGAAGGCCCCAATTGAATTCGCGATGCGGCCAGAGACACTTGCGAGGACTCGGCGAGACGTGGGAGCAGCACACGGCGTGCTACTCCCGAGACCATGATGACGGTAGGGAATTGATTAGACGTCGACTCAGCGTAGCATGTTCAGTGGCGGCACTGTCGAGCGGAGGGACAGAGGGAATGTTGAACTGCGTGCCTAGAGACGTTGGTGAAGCTGACAGGCACTCTGATATTATGAATAGTAAGAAGGGAACGGAGTTGAGGTAGTTTGTAATGCCGTCATCGCCGTAGCGGCATTTCTCAGCTTCCGAATTGCGACGGGTGCTAATAAGGCTCGGACATCCAACGTTCAAAAAAATATTAGGTGGGGACTCGTCGCGAGCAGGTGGGTTGTGGACTCATGGTGCGCCCAGAGCCTAGACCCCTCGGTTAGAGCTACAGTACCTGTCTGTAGATACAGCACCCAATTAATTGGACTTGAACTGCCCGAGCATGCGCATTCGCTCTAACTGGATGTAGTGCTTTTTCCTGTACGTTACTTGAGATATTTAGTCGAGATTTGTAGAGATACACCAGTCAATACAATTATTAATTGTCAAGTATAAGGATACCTACATAATAACATCTTGCAAGCAGCCATAAAAATTGGTATAGATTACTGACCACGACCCTGTTGCCAGTCCTTTCTTACACGTACATGTAGGTACCCAATCACTGGTAGTCCTAGCTATCTGTTATACATTCTGCCCATGAAACTCTCGGGAGATTTGTTTCTCTATTATCTACCATTCCAGGAGAGCTCCTTTCAAACCCCGAGTCTGTCAAACAAGACAGACACCCCAATCATGACTGGGAACTCTCTTTGAGCATCTGAGCAACATCAGCATCGATGCCATCGTCTCCCCCTAGATCAGGAAACTCCTCAGTATCGACGCGACGACGTTTGTTGGAACCATTGGTCGAAATCGGCAGTGACTGGTAAGACGCAGTCTCTTCTTCGGTAGCAGGAGCGGGAGCAACAGCAGGTTCACCCTCGGGTGTCAACGCCTCAGGAGTAGGCGCATCAAAAGGGTCAAAAGCTGGAGGGGTGAGCGCCTCCATTTCTGGTCGGTCTGGCTCGGCGGGGGCAATCAAAGACTCTGCGTCTCCTGGGTTCCCGTTGCTATCTGCTGGACCCAGCGCCCGCATGATACCAATCTCAACCTGTTGCTTCTTCTCTTCAATCTCGGCCTTTCGGGATACTAGCTGAGCGTGATCGGACTTCTCTTGTTCCAATGCGGCGCGATTGGCGTTTAGTAGCATCTCAAGTCCAGAAACAAGGCCCTCCCTGGCCTTGACGCACTCAGCAACTGCATTCTCGGCGTTGGCCAGCGTTTTGAGGAGGCCATTCAGGCGAGCAGCATAGACAGGAGCAGAAGGTACAGGTGTCGATGGGTCGGTCTGTTTTTCGTATTCCTGACTCGCGGATGCAACTGTGGCCTTAAGAGGAGGGCTCAATTTGGTGACACTTTGATGAGCAGACACAAGAGGAGCAAACTCGGATGGCATAGCGGCACCGGCAGAGGCAGCAGCACCACCGCTAGCAAACGCAGAGCCGGAAAACCCAGGTTTGGCCATGCCACGAGCCTTGTCAAGTTCTAATTATATGATAAGCCGCCGTCATTTGAACATCAAGTTCATGTCATTTTGTACTTACCCCCGATACGAGCATCGATGGCAGCCTGAATGGGCGCTTCGAAGATTGATCGATCTCTCCAGACATCAATCACGCGCTTCAGTTTTGCCTGAAGCTCCGCGGGTGCTCCCTTATATGCAACAGAAGCTGCCTCGGCAATCACAGGCGCAAAAGCAATAATAAAGTCATCCTTATGCCGAATTTTGGACTGCTGGGCCACCTCTGTAATATGAATTAGCCATGCTTCTTACAATGAGGATACGAACATACCGTTTGCAAGATAAATCAAGCTCAATCGCTTTGCGCTGGATGAATCTTTAAGACGTTGCAGCCAGAGTTGTACAGTTCGCTCTGCATGACGCCTGTGACTTATTGTCAATCATTGATGCAAACCAGAAAATGAGAGACGCGTACCTATGGAACATGATCCATTGCGCAGCAGTAGCGATGCTGTCATGGCTTTCATTGAGCGATGAAAGTCGCGCCAGTACGGAGTCATCGTTGTAAGCCATCTTGGTAACAGAGGCCTCTCCGTCGGCTCATATAATCAACGAACGGCAACTAAGAAAACCGAATGCCAGGCTCAGAATTGGATGAGATGACGCGAGTATTATCTAAGCGTTGTTTGCAGCCGTTGTTGTAGTATCACTCTGGAGACGTCTACTACAGCTACTTGCAGGAATAATATTCGGAACTTTTGCTAACCAGCGCTTATATGCAGATAAACAAAGCAGATACCTCGTTATGACCAGCTGTGTCTGCAGATGTATACCGTGATAACCAGACTGATGAGCAACGAGAATGTGCGATGAAACGAAATGTTTTCGTTGTAGAACAAGGAGAGTTTATAGATTGAGAGCTAGCAAAGCAGCATAAACATCCGATAAAGTGGAAATAGCTCGTAGACGCATGACTGTAATGCTTTGATTCATATTATAGACCCACTTCAGCAAGCTACGTTGGGTCAAAGGCCACTCACCGCCCGGCACAATCCACCTCATCAGCTAGGATGGCCTACTTGGCAGTAACTGAATAGGAGGACCATAGCAACAGCATTCACTGACGATTATCACTTCGAAAAAGAACACTTTTACTTTCGACTATTATCATCCGATACCCCCTACAAAGTGGCGCATACCCTCGACTAAGCGATTGATACCTAAATTTATACACATTCAAGATGGCCGACCGATTCCCTTCGCTCGAGGACTTCGATTCCGGGGGTATGTGCATCATCAATACGCATGCGCGGGACGAACGCTGACGTGTAATTTAGCGCAAACCGACATCAAGGACCCGACCGCTGAACCCTCGACTGACGATTTTCTCGCTCGTGAAAAGGCTCTCCTTGGAGACGATGCTGAGCAGTTCACAACCAACAATGACGCTGCTGCTTTCGCTGATGCCGACGATGACCTTCTCGGTGGTGCTGGTGGCAATGAGCAATCTACTTTCGAGTCTCAATTCCCTGATCTGACCCAACCTGAAGCTGTAAGTCGAACGGTCTCTTATCATATGCTGGATGCAGAAGCTCATCTTTGAGAAACAGGGCACTGGAGTTTCTGCTGGAACTGCCATTACTGGAGGACCTTCCGTAAGCTACAACTCAGGATACCAGGCCGCCTCCTTTGAGGAGGAGCAGGAACCCGAGGTTATCAAGGAATGGCGCGAAAGCCGAGACAACAAGATTGCCAAGCGCGCCGAACAATTCGCTGCCCAGCGAGAAGAGACAATCAAGGAGGCTCAGCAGAACATCGATGACTTCTATGACAACTACAACAACAAGAAGGAGAAGGGTATTGCCCAAACACGAAAGGAAGCCGACGAGTTCCTCGAGAGCCGAGAGGACACCGTTTCCGGTGGCACCAGCTGGGACCGAATCGCCAAGTTGGTGGATGTGAGCGGCAAGGGAGCCAAGGGAGGTGCTTCTGGCTCGGGCAAGGAACGCTTCCGAGAGCTGTTGGTGAGCCTGCGAAAGGACGAAAAAGCGCCTGGCGCTACGGGCTACTAATGCAGATCCGTTTTGGAGGTGGGAGTTGATGTATCTATCCACAGATGGAGAGTTGCAAGTCGGTGCAGAGCACTAGACGTCATTTTTTGATGCATGCAATATTCTGGGTTCTTCATGTATTCTCAAGTTTAGGAGTCCAGGTTTAATGGCAATGACGTGTGAATAGAAGGCACGGTTCGACTGGGAGTTTGTCTTGTTTCTGTGTATACAAATCAAAGCACAATTCCGCGAGGATATCAGATTGGATTATCTCCTTCTATTCACTCAATACTGATCACACTAGCCTTCCATCGTTGTCGAGCTTTATAATAAGCTAGGCAGCCCGCGTATCTAGTTTCCGAAGTAAGAGTTGTAGCCGAGGACCTTACGGCCAGCGCCGTAGAAAGAAGCTTCATGTCAATCAGTATTTGAGCTCGCAATCGTGCTGATCTCTAAGAGTTTGTTGAACAGGACTTACCGCCGAGGCTACCCCAGAGGAGGATGAGGTAGGGGGTCATCAGCATGCGGCTGCGAGGGCCCTGTTAGGTCGGTCAGCGAGAAGTTCGTAGTAGCTAAATAGTCAATCCGGTCGTACAATCTTCCAAAGACGGGTGTGGTTCTTGTAAGCGTTCTGGTAGAAGCGCTGGTAGTGAGGAACGGGGTTCTTGGCGTCGACGAGACTGGATGAGCGTCAGTGACGGATTCTCGTATGATGTGATGTTCTGCGCGATGCCGGGAGCTCGAAGTGGCCTATTGACGTCGGAAAGGCGGCCGGGATCATCGCGAGAATCGTTGAGGAGTCAATTGTACGTACGGCATCTTGAAGTCGATAATGCGAGTTCTGGGAGGCTCCGATGGTTGTTCGTGTGGGGTGGTTGAATTGGTGACGGAGAATGTCGAAGTTCGGGTAAAGAAATGAGGCCATATCTTGATTGGGAGCCGGGTGCAATGATGACTCAGCATAGCTCTCGATGTTCCCGTTGGCTAGCGGGCACGTGCAGGCGCGAAACCCCCCAGCTCCTCTGTAAGTGACGGAGCACTTTATGATACCGAATAAAAAATGGTCCGGGGATTGGAGATATGAGTTGGCTGCGACAACTGTCTTCAAACTCAGTTTTTAGTAATCCTGATGTTTCCTGCGCAACTTCTTCGATACAAACCGATGCGATGATACGATTCCAGCTGAAGCTGGCGAATTTACCCAGCCATGCATCGACCATTTACAATATTCCGAGCTCAACAACACCCCCATGCTCAATGCATCCGTATAATTGCACAGGATCGACTCCGATGTGCGAAACCAAGCCTCCCAGTCACGAACCTATACAGCAACAAGAGGTGCATATATTCCTACAAAGTAGACGGAAATACGGCGAGACAGAACAATCCGGAACCGACTATCTCGAAGAGAAGAGCAGCACAACATGATAGTTCAAAACGACGATCAAAGACCAAATCGCCAATTCCTTTGGGAATTCGCCTGAATGGAGCTAAAGAAGTACCCCTGTCCAGTCAGAATACAGTCTCAGACAAAATTTCCTTATGGGAGCGTCGTATCGTAACGGTTCGTCACAGACATGGAAATCGGGGAGTTTGGGACATCTTTTTGCAGCTCCGGAACGAAGGCGAGGTGTATCTTATAACCGAACCTCGAGCCGAATTTCTACGTGACAGCATCTTAAAGGCAGCACTGACATATGTTGACCGGATGGAGGAGGTTTTCACAGTTGCTCAGAAGCTCCAAAAGACACACCATTTCGAATGGCCCGAATTATACCTGAAAGTGGTTCATTTCTATCTGGTACAGACTGACTGCGAGGCTGCATTTCGTTGGCACTTGAAACTCATGCCTACTTTCCGTCCAGATTTGAATAGCTTCGGTGCCTTCCTGGCAAGCTTTGCTATTGCCTTTTCCCCTGTTATTCAGAGCACATTGACCAGAATATACGTCTTTAACCCTTATCGCGAGCTGTACGACTATGTTGTCCCAACTCTCTTCGATTCCGGGCAGTCACATGCAGCTCGCGTTTGGAGGAAACGTTTCGTTTTGTTCAACGACCATGCCATGTCGCAAAAGTCTATGCCATTTCTTGACTTTTTGTCCCGCTACTTTCCCAAAGTGCAGCTCACCAATGAAGAGTCAGCAATACTCAACCGAGATGCGGTTACCAATAATGATGGTGCGGCATCTGATATAGCAGACAATGATATCCACTCAAGTCAGTACAAGGGCTTGTTCAGCGATAATTTTACAGCCCGGTGGTTCGCCAGCTCTTGGACGTCGTCCGAGTTTGCAATCAATCTCATGCATAAACTTGGCCTTCGGACAATTGGACCGCAATCATTGCAGTCAGTTGCTCTAAGAGAACAAGATGTTCAAGGGGTCAATGATCGCTTGGCACAGTTTCGAGAACTGGGAATCGACATTTCCCCAACAGTTTATTGCAATGCTGTTATATCATTTGCTCAAAGAGGAGAGGACGAGCTGCTCAGAGACCTGTTGCACTGCGATATACATCCCGATGAATTCGAAAATTCGGAGACCAGAGTGATGCTGCTCGCTGCTTCTGCCAAACAGCAGGATTGGAGTCGGGAACGACTACTCCAAGAAGTCGAGGCTCTGATGGCTAAGCCAGCACCAAGAAAAGAAAAGACCCTCTCCGAAGAGCTTAACAATAATCTCTGGGCTGCCCTATCGACACAAGGACTGGCGAAAGTGAGGAGTGTTTTTGACAAGATGGACAACCTGAGTGTCAGTATAGAACAGACGAACTCAGAAGTATTTCTTGCCCGTGTGTTTGAAGGCATTTGGTATCACCCAAAATTGAGCAAACAGAAACTCCATGGCTACCAAGAAGATCCCCAGCTTGATAGAGCTATCCATTTATCTCTGCGGGTAGCACGGCATGGGGTTGCTATTCCCATCAAGTATTGGCAAATCCTGCTCTATAACCTTGGACGTCTGGGACGTTTCAATGAGCTTGAGCAGCTTAGTCACGAGATATGTGAACTGTACAGCCCGGATCCTGGGGGGCTGATTCCTGTACATCGGTGTGACGTGCCGCCCAAACCCAAGTCGAAACCCAAGGTGTCAAACAATGACACTGGGGGATGGGTTGAGTACCACTCATTTCCGGACGGCAAGAAGAAGACAAGCCACTTCAAAGAGGAGTTTTGGAGAGCTGAGATAGGCCTGACCGAAGAGGAACCGAAAGAGATTGCGACCAAACCAGAACCTGCTACCAAGTCTGACAACCTCTCGAAACAAGGCAACGATCCTGAGTATACTTTTTGCATACCAGCCGACTTACCCTTTACCAATAGGCAACACCCCATACAGAAGATTTTTGATATGAGCCTGCAGCGTGCCATCATTCGATGGGGCTTCGACAAGACTCTGGGACAAGAGCCGATCCAGCTTTCCCTTGCAAGGGTCAAGCCAGGAGGAATTACAGACTTCGACTTAGCATGTGGCGTCCGTCTTTTGGCTCTGCTGAGGCAAAAGGGCGTCTACGTCGATCAACAAGTTGTGCGAAGTGCTATCATCAAGCGGCTCGCAGTGGCACACCTGCCAGGGAGGACAAGAGCAAGGGCGAGAGACGATAGGGAGATGTCGCCCACGAATATCAAGGAATTGGTGGAAAAGGCCTGGGGCTCTGCAATTCTTCCCAACGAGAAACAGTTGTCCCTGGAGTTGGAGAAAACGAAGCCAAAGTTGTGGAAGAACTTTCCAAAGCTTTTCGAGAAGAGTTATGATAAAAACGAAAACAAGTGACGGACCATCTACGCCACGAAATACCATAATGAAGAAAAAAAACTCTACCTAATGTAGTATAAAAATAAACAAAAAGCCGTGACTCCAAACACATCACCAGCATGTCCCTTGATGACCTGCCTTACATTGTATTGGTACATGTTTATAATAGAGGCTATCTCCATGCTCGGATTAGAAAGCTATAGGGAGACAGCGGGTATTCCCGAGATTTTCCATGCTCAAACGCCTTCTACTCGTGTTTCTTGGGTTTGATCACTAGCAAAATGATCATGCCAAATATGATAAGAATGAGGAGGAGAATAATCTTGCGTTTCGTCGTCCTCCTTTGGTAGCCTGAAGCGACCACCAACTCCTTATCGGCAGCCTTGACGTCCGTATTCATGCGCTCAACATTGTAGTCTATGCGGTCGAGCATCGTGCCCTGGTCAATGACCATGTTCTGGAGATCACGGAAGAGATCAGACAGTTCGATTATGCCTTGGGCGATGTCCTCGATCTCGCGCTCTCGTTGAGCAATGGCCGTGTCATTGGAATGAAGTACCCTCTGCTGTTGGGTTGCTTGAAGGGTGGATTGCGAAAACGATCGGTCGGCGTCTGATTCTTGGAGAGATGGGTCAAGATACGAGCCTGGTTGAGGAGTGCTAGATCTCTCGCCGGGACTCAGAGCGCCAAAACCACCCATTCCACGAAGCTCTGCGAATAAAGGTTAGAACATGTCTGTTGGTAGCTGGAAGGAAACCAACTTTTCAAGTATGCGCTCTGTTTCTTTCTGAAGCTAGCGCTTGCATCTTGGACCCGTGAAGCCAGCGAAGTCTGAATGTTCTTGGCCATGGTCTCTTCTGCCCTTGTGATAGTACCAGCATGTTGGGAGTCGCGTACCATCTGCTCGATCTTTTGTATGCAACGGTGACAAGCATGGAAGCCCTTGGTGATGTCCTGGGTAAGATTCTCTATTTGCGCCTCCTCGGCCTTTTTCGCTTCTTCGTCATTGAAACCAGGTAGAACATGTTTCTGGTGCAGCTTCTCCAAGCGCTGGCCCTTTGTCGCAATATCGGAGAGCAAGTCGGTAATATCGTCGGAAAATGCAGCCCATCTAGGAGGAAGCACATCCATTTCAATCACGGCATCGCCATCGTCCTCAAAGGCCCCAGCCGAGAGAAGGCCAAGACGGTCTTCGTTCGGATAGCTACTGGTATAGGTGTCGGCAAGGGCACCAGAAGCAGAGGCGCCAGGTCCATATGGTCTTCGCTGGGTCGGATGGTGCGCGTAAGACTGCCGATAAGAGATGTATCTTTGTTTTAAATCTATGTCAGCACAATGTTCCAATATACTGAGGTAAAGTGGCTGTAGGTATCGTACAGGTTGGTGCGGTCTCGCCACATGGCGGACGCAAGCGAGTGATCGAATCTATGTCAAGACAAGCAATAGAATGGAAAACTAAGAAATTAGAGTCGCAGGGTTGAACGTCATGGGACGGTAGGTGTAGGTATTGTCGTCATGAGTGAGAGGATCGCGATTAGTTAAGATGATGCGATGCGATGCTGGTTGGGGCTGGTTGTGGTTTGATAGCTGGCTTCGGCTGGGAGGGAGCATTACGACACTGGACAGCGTAAAGTCCACTCAAGATAGCAGGGGTCGACGAGTCCCTCCCTTTCCCTTTAGGTTCGCGGCAAGTACCTCCACTGGGGCTCACATCAGCGGATTGGATCCGTGGAACAGGACGACGGGAGCTTGCAGTGGACGAAATGTCCGCCTGAAACGGCGTCGGGAAGGAGCCGCACAGTGTGACAGGCCCCCTACGGCAAGCTTCAGCCACTAACCGTGGGATCACAGACCCCCCGAGCATAGAAAACACAGTGCATTATTCCCCTTTGTCAATGTCATTTCCTGCCTAAGGTACCGATTTCCCCCTGACCTCTGGCTCTCCCCACGAAAGCTCCAACCAAACGAAAAGGTCCGACATTCTTGGCTCAAGACCCCGCGACCTCAGAACTTATCCAAGTCATCTTCTTCCTTCTCTTGCGATCGACATCCACCTTTTTACTATCTACTTCAACTACCATACACAGAAAACATGGTAAGTTGGCCACTCCTGCTACTTGGTTCAGCCTCGAAACTATAATCTCTTACTTTACCGCCCTGCTCCCTTTGCATGGCGCTATCGCCCAAGAGCATTGACCCCGCGGCCAGCTGCGAGAGGGGCTTTTATCGTATCTGATGGTTTTGGCGATGCCTTGTTTCGGTAACTTGGACTAACGAGTTTGTTAATCTAGGCCGACTCACTTACTGAAGAGCAAGTCTCCGAGTTCAAGGAGGCGTTCTCCCTGTTTGTAAGTCAACCTTCCTCGACTTAGTTGAAGCCGTTGCTAATTTCGCTGTGCAGGACAAGGATGGCGATGGTGAGCGATGCTGCCCCTTTCGCGACATACCCTCGTTGGTCGAATGCGATAGTCAAATTCATCTCAACAAAGTCTCGAATGAACACACGCAATCGCATTCGCATTTTCGGGGTCAGCGTGGTTGATAAAATATGGGCTAAACATTCACTACAGGTCAAATCACCACCAAGGAGCTCGGAACCGTCATGCGCTCTCTCGGCCAGAACCCCTCCGAGTCTGAGCTTCAGGACATGATCAACGAGGTCGACGCTGACAACAACGGCACCATCGACTTCCCTGGTGCGTCATTTCTTAAGCTGGCCGCAGAGTGGCAACGCTAACATTGGAGAAAAGAGTTCCTTACCATGATGGCGCGCAAGATGAAGGACACCGACTCCGAGGAGGAGATCCGCGAGGCTTTCAAGGTCTTCGACCGTGACAACAACGGCTTCATTTCCGCTGCCGAACTCCGACATGTCATGACCTCCATCGGCGAGAAGCTCACCGATGACGAGGTTGATGAGATGATCCGGGAGGCTGACCAGGACGGCGATGGCCGAATCGACTGTGAGTTGCTTACGGACTGGACAATGAAACCGTCACTTGTGTGCTGTTGTTGACCATGTGTATAGACAACGAGTTCGTCCAGCTTATGATGCAAAAATAAGAGATTAATATTCGGATACCTCGCCGACCGATTCCTCGGCTTTGCCGTCCTTATGCTATCGCCAGTCGATGAGCGACGAATATGTATGGCATGACGAGGAGTGGGTTGGATCTTGTTTACTTAGTGGGCAAAACTGCAAGCGATACGAAGGGCATCTTGGACTTTTGGGCTGAAAGTTATGAAGTGTAGTGGCTAGCTTTCCGCGGTACTAGATGTGCACGGTTATTATGCCATGAATTTCTACCTGCATAGCTTCTAGCAACTGAGAAATTTTCCATTTGGTCTAGGTGCTTCTACTGGTGAAATAGCTTAATTCTTGATTGTTTCCATGCATGATTTGTAGGCGTAACCACGCGATTTTGGTGAGGGGCAATGAGTAGGCGGTCAATGCAATGTACCGTTTCAAACAACTTCGCGCGAAGGTCGAGCGAGGCTGCCTGTAATCAGCCCTACAGCCCAGGTGGGCTGGCGTACGCCTCACCGAGGAACGGAGGCTGTTGATCGATGTAGAGAGCGTAAGATATGGTATCTACATATAGAAGACGATGCTAGGATAGGTAGCATTTGCAACCAACATGCGTTCTGTTTCCTTTCCTAGAACTGTAAATGGGCATCCCAAGGGCCATGTAAATCCAGGGGTATTCAACGTTAGTCGGTTTACAATGGAAGGGAGTCGACCCTGGGAAAGGTCGAGTTTTAGTGGCTCCAACTATGAATGGAACACAGCTCCGACGCCTGGGACTAGGTAGATTGGATGTTTAGCTGGACCCGTCAGAGATGGCAACCTGGCCACCTAGGTTATGCCAGCTTGCCTCTGATCCATTGCTGAGCTACCAGGTAATTATGGGTTCAAAAGGGAGGGACCTCCTAGGATCTGCGGGTATCCTCTAGGGTCCAGGAGCATCTTGTCGTTGACAAAAGTGACCACGAAGAGAAGAGTGCCTGGCTGTTTTCGAGTAACCAAGAGCAAGACGACTTGGCCAAACATCTAATTGGCTATGATAACTTGTCAAGCTTATGCTGGTCCTACCCAGAAGATAACAAGGCATAGGTATGATATAGTCATCATCGTCAAAGAGGAATGCCAAGCAAGGGCGACTGGACCCTGTCATCCATGTTGCGGTATGGGTACGGCGCATTCATTCCTTCACGTGTTAGTTGGCCGCCCGCCGTAATTTCCATCCTTCCAATGTCCCATTCCCAACTGGACAGAGCCGACAACCCTCAGCCACAGGCTATACGAGACAGTCATTAATTTAGTTGCACTGGTCAGTCTAGTCGAGGGTATGAAATGCAATCGCCCCTCATCATCCCAATCTACCTTCAAATTTCTTTCCCTTTTTCCAATACAAGGGGACGTATCTGTGTAATCTGAAGCACCGTTACTCAGGTTCAACCGCCTTTCACGACCTGTCTGCAGTAGCTAGTGTCCGAGTTCCATGAGGCCTGGTCCCCCTTGAGTCGAGACACATCGCCGACTTTTCTGGAGACCGAAACCCAACAAAGCAAGCAGCACATCAACCTCTTGAACTTCAATCAGTCTTTTCCCCCCCGTCTTGGGCCTGAAATGTGAAGTATCGGCTTGTCCATTACCGTATTCAGCACCGTGACTTCGTGTCGCCCATCACCAGTCTACGCTACACAATGGCGGGTCCCTTACGGCGAGGCCGTCTCTGGATTGGTGTCATCCTCATCTGGATCTTTGGCTTTTGGTACTGGTCAAGTACGGACTCAACTTTCGCCTTGTTCGGCAAGGATGATCCCCTTGCTGGAACAGGCGCCAGTGCTTGGACGCGAAGACCACCCAAATATCCAATTCCTCAAGAGAAACTGGCTGTGCTGCCTGAGATTAAAGGAGATGTCAAGGTACCCAAGATTCAAGCTAATGCGCCGGTTGAGAGCGCTGCGGCAAAGGAAACGCGATTGGCACGTCTTGCTGCCGTCAAGAAGAGTTTCGAACACAGCTGGAGCGGTTATTCCAATTACGCATGGATGCATGATGAAGTGACCCCGTTGACTGGCAAGTCCAAGGACCCTTTTGGTGGTTGGGCTGCAACACTGGTCGACGCCCTTGACACGCTCTGGATTATGGACATGAAGGAAGAGTTCACCAAAGCTGTCGCTGCTGCCGATGGCATTGATTTCACCAGAAGTCCCATGACCACGATCAACATTTTCGAGACAACTATTCGTTATCTAGGTGGTTTCTTGTCAGCATATGAATTGAGCGGAAGAGCGCATCCTATTCTGCTCAAGAAGGCCATCGAGCTTGGAGATCTCCTCATGGTGGCATTTGACACACCCAACCATATACCAGTTACTCGATTGGAGTGGAAGAAGTAAGTTTTTGTGAGCTTTTAATTATTGTTTACTTGCTAACAAACACTCAGAGCCGCTTACGGCCAGTCCCAGTCTGCCTCACGGGAGACTCTTGTCTCTGAGTTGGGCTCTTTGAGTCTGGAACTTACCAAACTATCTCAAATCACTGGTAACATGAAGTACTACGACGCCGTCAAGAGGCTCGGAGACCAGTTTGAGTCTACGCAGCTCAACACTCGTCTTCCTGGCATGTGGCCGATAGTCGTTGATGCCTACACACCAGCATTCCACGCAGGCTCAGAATTCACCCTTGGTGGTATGTCTGATTCATTGTACGAATACCTCCCCAAGTGGTATCTTCTTCTTGGTGGTCAACTTGAGCAGCCTCGAAAGCTGTACGAGAATTTCATTCCTGTCGCCATCAAGCACCTTTTCAAGAGAGCAATGACACCCTCGGACAAACCCATCATCATTTCTGGCGACTACCAGGTGACGGATTTGCCAGGAGAACAGCCCAAGTATACCTCTGTAGCTCGAGGTCAGCATCTGACCTGCTTCGCTGGTGGCATGATGGCAATGGCTAGCAAGATATTCAACCGCCCGGCTGACCTAGAAATTGCCACTCAACTTACAGATGGCTGCATCTGGGCTTATCAGGCCACCAAGACTGGCCTTGGACCTGAGGTATTCAATTTCATCTCATGCGGCAGCGTCGATGTCAAGGAGACAGGCGATTGCACCTGGAGCGAAGAGCGATGGCTCAAGGCCATCGAAGAGCAACATGCGCCTGACTTCAAGGCTCCCCCGATGAGGGGACCTGAATGGAAGAGACCTACCGTCCAGGATGTCGTGAAAAAGCATAATCTACCACAGGGCATGATTGATGTGAGCGACCCTCGATATATCTTGAGACCAGAGGCTATCGAGTCCATCTTCGTCATGTATCGAACCACTGGCGACGTGCAGTGGATGGAGAAGGCATGGGCCATGTTTGAAACAATCGAGAAGGTGACGAGAACCGAGATCGCAGCTTCGGCAATCGACGATGTTACGAAAGCGGAGCCTACCAAGATGGATAGCATGGAGAGCTTTTGGTTGGCCGAGACTCTCAAGTACTTTTATCTTATTTTCAGCGAGTTTGATGTGATCAGCCTTGATGAGTGGGTGCTGAACACTGAGGCACATCCTCTGAGTCGTCTTGATGTGAAACGAGGGCAGTAGGCAAGAGAGAGAGAGAGAGAGAGAGAGAGAGAGAGAGAGAGAGAGAATGTGGGGAGAAAGAGCTTGAATGTCGTACGAAACACTCTGTGTGTGTGTATTCCTATAGTTAATATTTTATGCGTGCATGAATAGATCATTATTATGTCTATATATAAGTTATAATTTCAATAAGCATCTTGTTTTCTCTTGAAAACAACAATATTCTTGATATACGACACGAGATAGGTATAAGCCATGGATGATGACTAACACAGTTCAAGTACGTACTGCCAAGGAGTTCCAATTCGGCGGGCGTGGAGTCTGTGCCCCACGTCTGAAAGGTGTCCGCCGCAACGCAACCAGCAAGCAAGCACTACAGATACAGAACAGCACACCGTCACCAAGACTGACCTGTGACGGCGCAACTTAGTTTCTCTTTATACAACTGCCTAGATAGGCTCCCGTCAAACTCCCCCAATCTACCCCTGAGCCTCGAGCTGTACATAAAGCGATCTACTACCTCTTTCATTGCTCTGTACTAGAGCTGATCGAGCTTCGACGAAACTCCCACGCCTCCCTCATAACCCCTGGATAAGCATCGACAAGACGGCCCAACAGCTGGGTCTGTCCTCCCAAGATGAGTTCCCGTACGGCGCCGACGATCTCTTTTCCACCATATTGTGCTCCAGAGACTTACCTTTACATTTTCTCTGCATAGTTAAGCAATTTATTCGGAACGTGCGTGCCGCCAAGACGATTGCCGATGAGCGTGCTGTTATTCAGAAGGAGAGCGCTGCAATCCGCGCCAGCTTTCGAGAGGAGAGCCACGATCCTAACATTCGGTTGGTTTGGAAAGCGTCGTCGGAGAACTGTGTGTACTGATGCTGTGGTAGTCGTAACAATGTCGCCAAACTACTTTACCTCTTTACACTCGGAGAGCGAACCCATTTTGGCCAGATCGAATGCTTGAAACTCCTAGCCTCCCCTCGATTCGCCGATAAACGTCTGGGACACTTGGCTACAAGTTTGTTGTTGGATGAGAACCAAGAAGTTCTTACACTGGTAACCAACTCGCTCAAAAAGTATGCGTCTTCTGCCGTCCCTCGAAATAGCTGGGTGCTTACTCAAGTCTAGTGATCTTGGACATTCCAACCAATACGTTGTCGGTCTTGCACTCTGCACACTAGGAAACATCGCCTCGGTTGAGATGTCCCGAGATCTCTTCCCCGAAATCGAAACCCTTGTCGCTACCGCCAACCCCTATATTCGACGAAAGGCGGCCCTTTGCGCCATGCGCATATGTCGCAAAGTTCCGGATCTACAAGAACATTTTATCGAAAAGGCAACGCAGCTCCTGTCCGACAGAAACCACGGCGTTCTTCTGTGTGGTCTTACCCTGGTGACAAGCCTTTGCGAGGCAGATGAGGAGGAGGGTGGAGAAGAAGGAATTGTCGAAAAGTTCCGATCGTTCGTCCCGGGACTTGTCAGAACTTTGAAAGGACTCGCGACTTCCGGCTATGCACCCGAACATGATGTTACTGGCATTACCGACCCTTTCTTGCAGGTTAAGATTCTACACCTGCTGAGGGTTCTGGCTGTGGGTGACGCCGAGACCAGTGAGCAGATCAACGATATTTTGGCACAGGTTGCCACAAACACCGAGTCGTCCAAGAACGTTGGTAACTCAATTTTGTACGAAGCTGTGCGCACGATTCTCGATATTGAGGCCGATTCTGGCTTGAGAGTCCTTGGCGTCAATATTCTGGGCAAATTCCTCACGAACCGCGACAACAACATTCGATATGTTGCTCTCAACACTTTGATCAAGGTTGTCGCCATTGAGCCCAATGCTGTCCAGAGACATCGAAACACCATCTTGGAATGTTTACGAGACCCCGATATCAGTATCCGACGCCGAGCTCTGGACCTGAGTTTCACACTGATCAACGAAGGCAACGTCCGAGTTTTGATCCGTGAGCTTTTGGCCTTCTTGGAGGTTGCGGATAACGAGTTCAAGCCAACAATGACCAGCCAGATTGGCATTGCTGCTGATAAGTATGCGCCCAACAAGCGATGGCACTTTGATACAATGCTTCGTGTTATGTCACTGGCGGGTAACTACGTTAAAGAGCAGATTCTTTCATCGTTTGTCCGACTGGTCGCCACCACTCCCGAGTTGCAGACTTACGCCGTGCAAAAATTATACATTAATCTTAAGAAGGACATTACCCAAGAGAGTCTTACACAAGCAGGTGCTTGGTGCATTGGCGAGTATGCCGATGCTCTGCTCAAGGGTGGACAGTACGAGGAGGAAGAGCTCGTGCAGGAAGTTAAGGAGCACGAGGTTGTCGACCTTTTCTCCCTCATTCTTAACAGTGCATATGCCACCCAGGTTTCCACAGAGTACATCGTAACGGCATTGATGAAGCTGACAACTCGCTTCAATGACCCGGCTCAGATTGAGAAGATTCGACGAATCCTACAGTACCACCAGACCAGTCTTGACATCGAGATTCAGCAGCGAGTAGTCGAATATGGTAACCTCTTCAGCTTCGACCAGGTTCGACGTGGTGTGCTCGAGAAGATGCCCATCCCCCAAATCAAGGAAGAATCCCGTGTGCTTGGATCTGCGCCCACGAAAAAGAAGGCCTCCAACAGGAAGTCAAGAGTCATCAAGCCGACAGAACAAGATCTCCTTGACATTATGGACGCACCCGCTGCTACGCCGATGGCACCTTCGACAACCAACACTGACCTTCTCGCTGACATCTTGGGCGGCGCCTCTTCCCCGCCACCATCCGCATCCTCGCCGCCCCCTGGGTCCAACATGTCCAACATTATGGATCTGTTTGGATCTGGTCCTGGATCTTCCACGGCATCTCCCGCTCCTCCCTCATCAAACATCGACCTTGTGTCACCCGTCTCATCAGCGCCTCAGCCTCAAACGCCACAGGCACCTGCTGGTATCCCTTGCTACAATTCCAACGATCTTAATGTGACGTACCAGATTCAGCGCAACGCCGAGGGCATGATCCAGGCCACTGCCAGGTTTATCAACACGTCTAGTTCCGCAACATTGTCCAACGTGTCTTTGCAAGCTGCCGTTCCCAAGTCTCAAAAGCTCCAGCTGCTGAGCATCTCTTCATCAGACCTCGGACCTGGAGCGGAAGCTTCTCAGATGATGCGAGTATCCGGCTGCAAGGGTGTAAGTAATCTTCTTATTCTGCATATATGATATGTACTAACAATTGTTTCAGCCTCTACGTCTGCGTCTGAGAATTGGATACACACACCCAACTGCTGGACAGGTTATGGATCAAGTCAACTGGACAGAGTCCTAGATGTGCTTACTTGACAAATGTATGAGTCAGATAGGGCAGGTTATGCCTTAGAGATAGTAATGTAACTCGCGATTGTGGACTATAGGGGCTGGACTTGAAGAAGATAGAATCCCAAAACGGATGTTTAAGCATTGCTTGCAACAAAAATTCTTTCAATATTATACTCGTTTCAAGCGTGTAGCGACTCTTAGATGTTGTTATAAATTCAATGTCTTTACAATGGTTATCTGACTCAGCTCAATGATGCACTCAGTCTATCCGCGGCTTGTCAACCCCACTATGACAAGCTGCTATTGCAACTTCGTCTTCAATAGACATACTCAGTAACTGCCAGTAGCCAGCCGTGCTATGTATACGAGACTCAGGTCACTGAGAAATTGTGTCTCTTTTCTGGGTCAAGGACTAGAATTTCCCGTTATCAGGCCAATAAAATTACCCATCAGAATAATGTCAACCCAACGAACCAGCCATCTAGAAAGGACGGCCCAAGAACCACGAGATGAGGTCTACTTTTTTATATCGCTACACTAAGATCTCAGCTGATCTTGTGACTTTTAGAGCCTTCTATATGTAAGATTGAGTCGTATAGACCAGGTCAACAAGCGAATTCGGTTATTCCGCCTGCAGCTCGAATCAGGGCCAGTCAGGGTACGTAGTAGTCTTGTGCTACACTCATCCCGAATCTACAATACTTACAGTGTTAAATATCGCATAGTTCTCAGCTGGTCAGTGGTTAGATACATATGTCCCCGATAACCCGAAACCAGGCGGCTTTACCATTACTTCTTCGCCAAGAGCCGCCATGAAACCTGATTCTCCCTACTTCGAATTAGCAGTTCAGGAATCCCCAGCAAACCCACCTGCAGCATGGCTTTGGCAGCCGCCGTCTGAGATTCTGGGATCTGAGCTACAGGTACGCGTGGGGGGCAGTTTTGTCTTTCCCCCAGCTGAGATACCTCTTGACGAGATACGCCGCGTGGTGTTCGTGGCGGGAGGTGTAGGTATCAATCCCTTTGCCAGCATGATGGGTTGTATAGCAGAGGAGGGTCACGAACTTGACGTGAGGGTCCTCTATTCTAATAAGGTACCTGCGCAGGGATTGACAGGTGTTCTCTTCCTGGAGAGGATCAAAACGTGGTTTGAAGAGAACAAAATCAGTGGTGATCTGAAAGTTTTCGAAACTAGTGAACATGGCAAGCATGAGGATGAGAGTGAGTTTAACGTCTCGAAAAGGAGGTTCACTGTTCAAGACGTGAAAGAGGCCGTCGCTGGACAGGAGGAAGAGTCTGTCGTGTATGTATGTGGACCAGCAGAGATGACAGATGAGATTGTGGATGGTCTGACAAGAGATGATGGAATGGACAAGAAGAGAGTCATGTTAGAGAAGTGGTGGTAGGCTCACAATGCAAAGAATTCGGACTTGCTGCTGTCGGCAAGTCGACATGTTCAACTTAGACCATCCCTGCTTTCCTATGATGTGTATTTGCTGCGCTGTGGTATCGCTCTAAAACCATATATACACCGCGCACCCAAACTCAGTGCGACTAAATGATTGGTCCGGTCTGTGCGTTTCTGTAGTATAACCTACGCTCGATATCATGTTTGAATTCAAGAGAATAGATCCTCGGCCTTCTGGCGTTGCTTTGATCTTCCACCACCAAACAATTCCTTGCCAGCGTTGTTTCCACCCAATTTAGTAGGGAACAATTCTCGCGCATTAGCACCCGCTGCACCTTTGATCGCAAACCCTTCTCCGTTTCCTTGCTGGTTCGCCATGCCACGGATGTTGAACGAGCTACCATCTCCTCGTGCGCCAGGCGCAGACACGATCTTGGGCCGATCCTCATCCTTAAGGCGGGCTGATCCTATCGCCTGCTCTAGGGTATCCAGATTTCCTCCGCCAAACTGCTTGATAGACTTCTTGGTAGGGAATAATTCCTTGGATTTGTTTCCAGTTGATATGCGATCCCTAAGGTCGCGAGCCTTCACTCTGTTTCCGGATGAGCTTGCTCTTCTGTCCATCAAGTCGTCGCCGTCGCGATCGCGCCTAGGAGACGCAGATCGGTCGCGCTGTTTCTTGCGACCGACAAAGAGTTCCTTGCCCTCATTCTGGCGGGTATACGAACGTGGTCTTTCCTCTATGTCGGAGTCACGTCTTCGTGCGGGGCGGGGCGCATCGTCGTACATGCTAGCTTCGAAGGTCTCGATGTCGTCGTCTGAAGCGCGTCGTCGTCGGCCACCGTCTCCACGGTATCCCCCATCACGTTCCCTGTATCTCGACCGGTTCTCCTGGTTCTTCCGTCGTCGTTCTTCGGGGTCGTGTTCAGGATGAAGGAGGTAGTAGCGACTCCTCAGGGCAGCACCCTGCTCTTTCCTATCACTCGAGACAGCAAATCGCACTTGAAGAGAGATTTCTGGCTTTGCGTCGAAAGGCTTCGCGGGTAGTGTTTCGCCTATAGCTAATGCTGTAGCGTCTGCTACTGGGACAGAGCTCAGTGCAACAATGGCATCGCGAGCTGTGGGTTCGGATGGGAAGAGAAGGTTGGCAGAAGAATCGTCGATCCATTCGACTCTGTCCACGTCGCCGAAGTGAGACTTGACGTAAGCCTTGATGTCAGATGTGTGTAGAGAATCGACACCCTTGATATGAATTTTGGTTGGAACGAGAGTCTTGGAGTCGTCTGTCACAGGCTCGTCCTCGGCCACCTCGCCGGGCTCTTCAAGCTCATCGTGCTGCTGAAAAGGAGGTCAATTCGGAGCCGCAGTACGGTGGTTTCGATTTATGCCTTACCAGAATATCATCGCGACCGAGATCAACAACGGGCAGGTCCTGGCCCGTTTCGACGGCATCGTCCATTTCAATGTCGAGATCCATGGTTGGCGAAGGGTTCGAGTCGTCGATGTGTGTAAGCGGCGGGTGAGTATTGGATTGATGTTTTTTTAAACGGTATAGCGAGGAGCAAAGTATAAGTGCAATGTGTGGGTTGTAAAAAAAGAGTTTGTTAGACGCCAGGAGGAGAATGAGAATGTTAAAAGGATGGAAGAGTGAAGTAGGTTTGCGGTTGATGCTCTCTAGCTTTAGCGTTGCATGGACTGGCCGGAGCTTGACTGGCCGGCGGCTCCGCCGCTAGATCTGCATGTCCTTTGGAGTTGAAGAAATCGGGGGACTCGAGACAAACACAATAGGTTTGTGCAGTGGTTATATGCCTATATCAGGAAGCTAAGTCGAAAGCAGAGGATGTGTATTCAGTTGTAATTAATTTGGAAATTATTTCTTCCTCCTGCATTATTCAAAGTTGAGGTACTAAGTTATCTGGTGAAGATAAATAGTAGGTACTTTAGGCTAGGTGTTGAACGAACAGTGATTCAGGGAACAACCCCCCCAAGGATGCACTAAAAGCCACGGGCAACTTTAGCGCACTTTCCCAAAACGGCAACACTTGAATATGCCAGTCTTCAATATCCATGAGACGGCGTCTTCTTTTAGTCTGGGAATATCAAAGACGAAATCAGTACCTATGCGTCGTCATTCCTTGCCTAGGTCGCACCACTTCCTTCAGTAGGTCAAGAAAACAAATACTCGATTATTTCGACAAACCGTTCTTGCACACTCCATCTGTTGGATTATTCAGCGGCCCATACAATTACATACATATGTCACCCAAGCCAACAGCTACAGTCCCCTGCTATTGTGAATAGTCGAAAGAGCCCCAGCTATATACCCTGTATCGCTGACTTGTGAGCTGCTGCGATGAGTCTCACTAATCTGCCGCGAATATTCTTATTGTCCACCAAACTAAAGCCTGAAGAACTTCACCAACTCGAAGAACGGATTCCGACATTGACGTATGACATTGGTGAGGCCGAGGTCGTGATTGGCAAGATTTCGCAGCCAATGCGCGCTGAGTTTGAACTGAGACGAGCAAAACTCAATTTCGTGCCTTTGTCACAAGCGCAGACTCAGAGAGATGGGCCCTCAACTACAGCTGTGACGAAAGACCCTGGCAATGGTTCCGATCCTAAGCGGAGGAGAGTAACAGGAAATGCTACAGGAGGGCATGGCACTGTCAAGGTTGTCAAGCTGGAATGGCTCCTGGATTCGTGGGAGAAGGAGCACATGCTGCCCATAGATCAGTACCTGGTTTGTCAAGTCGGTAGAGTACCAGCGCGCGAGGCAACACCTGTGCCCATGCCTGTACTCGGATCCGAATCTGAACACATGTTGTCAGCTGGTTCTACTTCTCCAGCAAGCGGCATATTAGAACGTGCTCTTGCTGAGCAGAAAGATGAACCAATAAGCACCTCACCGCAAACCCGTCACAAACGGCGCCACGATGGCTCGACAACGTTGTCGCAAAACGCACCGAGCTTGCTTCACCAAACAACTTCGGAACACGATATAGTCTTACCCAAGATGCCAGAATTTCTAAGAACGGCATATTCCTGCGAGCGACCTACATACAAGAACCCACCAAATGAAGCCTTTGTCAAGCTTTTGACAGAAATAAGAACGATTCGCCAACTTGGAAAGGATGATGTCGGCGTGAGGGCTTACTCTACATCAATTGCCTCAGTAGCAGCATATCCATACCCACTAAAGAACTCCCAAGGTAAAGACATGCATGGCCATTTAGATTACGAGTAGCTGAATATTTCGTCTAGAAGTCGCGCGGCTGCCAGGATGCGGTGATAGAATCGCGGAACTCTGGCATCGCTGGAAGGAGACAGGAGAGTCGGCGGAAGTACGCGAAGCTAACGCAGACCCCAGAATCTCTGTTCTAAAGATCTTCTACGACATATGGGGAGTGGGAGCGGCTACTGCTCGCGAGTTTTACCAAAAAGGTGAGGTTCCAAGGATGTTCACAAATCTTGATCTATACTGACGAGTCATAGGATGGCAAGATCTGGACGATCTGGTCGAGCATGGATGGAATACTCTTAGCCGCTCACAGCAGATTGGTGTGAAATATTATGATGAGTTCCTGTCGGGCATTCCTCGAGATGAAGTTGCCTCTATCGGCGCTGCCATCCTGAAGCATGCACGCATAATTGACCCGGGATTCGAAATGGTCATTGTCGGGGGTCACAGACGAGGGAAGCAGGAATCGGGCGATGTTGACGTTGTATTGAGTCACCGAGACGAGAGCAAGACACTCCACGTAATATCAAAGATCGTCGTGATCCTCGAACAGGCTCATCTGGTCACGCATACGCTTGTACTGTCAGCCCACAACAGTGAGCGAGGACAGCGTCCTGTATCGTGGAAGGGGCAGACCTCTAGCAGCTCGGGCTTCGACACACTCGACAAGGCACTGGTGGTTTGGAAAGACTCGAGCAAAGAGGATGCACCACATCGACGAGTCGACATCATCATCAGTCCGTGGAAAACAGTTGGCTGCGCAGTGTTGGGATGGAGCGGCGGAACAACGTTTCAGAGGGACCTTCGACAATACTGCAAGTATGTCAAGGGGTACAAGTTTGACAGCAGTGGCATTCGACATAGGGCTGACGGCAGATGGGTGGACCTTGAAGGCACCTCAGCTGACAATGCAGCCCCGGATATGGAGACAGCAGAACGGAGGGTTTTTGGAGGACTCGGTCTGCCGTGGCGGCCACCAGAAGCAAGATGTACTGGCTGAGTTTGGCTGACTAAAGGGAACCGAATTGTGCTTCAGGGAATTACAGCACAATTGGATGCAACATGTAGCATGATCTGATTCATGCGTGGCGCAGTCCATATTGGTAGTTGATGTTCCATGAGGTCTAGAGGTTTAGATGTGGATGCACCACTAGTTTGCGGAGTTGTGCTGTACCTGCATTGGACTGCGGAGTTTTGACTACCATGCAACAACAAACTTATTCAGCATGCAAAAAGAATAGGAACGATTTGCGGATTTCGCTTTGTGGTTCGGAGGCTAGTTGGGTTCTATCTCCCCGACGGGACTAGATCTAACTATCCGTGGTCCGAAAATTCGCTTTCGGGAAGATCATGACATTTGTCGTCGGCTCGTCGGGCGAGGAAGAGGCAGTTCTGAATAACACAACCGTCGAGCCAGATATCAACAGACGAGAGAGCACTGATGAGTACAGAGTACCTATACAAAATACCTAGAGTACTGTGGCCCTAGACAATTGTTGATTGCCAATTTTGAAACCCTCCGCTCGTGCTTGGGCCACGCAAGAGAGTAGTATAGGTAGTGGTCGGATTGTCGGTGGATTGTTGGCCCATGTGGAGTTAGCTCGTCGGGAATCTTTGGGCCCGCTCCGTCGTTTCAGTACTGTTGTTTTGTGTACGTAGTAGAGGTAGACACATGTACGGATAGTAGACTGTTCATTAGGCATTTAAGAGCCTGCTGGAGCCAACGATACCCTCCTTGACACTATCACCATATCAATTGACCACTCCAACATCCTCAATCCCTCCTAACCCAACTCGCCGCCACCATGTCTCTCGTCCTTGAGCTCCCCGCTGAATACGGGTAAGGAATAAACACTCATCAACCTCGTCAATGATCAACTAACTCACCTGCTCACTCAGCTACGTTCTCGTTGCCGCTACATCCACCTTCTTCATCAACACCCTCCACGTCGTCCTCACCAGCAAGGCCCGCAAGCAGAGTGGTCTCAAGTACCCCATCCCCTACGCTTCCAACGACCTCGCCGAGAAGAACGCCGAGGCCTACAAGTTCAACTGCGGTATGCCTACCTACCTACCCGTCAACCCCGCCGAACCCGTTCCTTTGACTAACTTTCTCGGTAGCCCAGCGTTCGCACGCCAACTTCACAGAGAACCAGATCTCCTTCCTGGGTGCTCTCCTGATCTCTGGCCTGCGCTACCCCGTTGCCTCTGCTGTTCTCGGTGCTGGCTGGGCTGCTTCTCGCGTCTTCTACGCCATTGGTTACTCTGCTGGCGGTCCTCAAGGACGCATGGGTGGTTCCATTGGCTCTGCCCTTTGCGATGTGTCGCTGAAGTTCATGGCCGCCTACACCTCTATCATGTATGCTATGGGTAACTGAGTTGGCCGTAAATCGAATATAATATAATATTAGTTCCTACTTCCTTACAGTTAAACCGCTCGTGATTACTCCGTTGATTCCATAACGTGCTTTTGTTCATAACCATAACCATTATACGCCCGCATTCCAATCCTTCGCGAAGTCATACTGACCGACCTGTTCAAGGTTCATAATCCCAATCGTTATTATCATGTACTGGCTGACTATCCAAAGTACTTTGTGCATGTCCCCCCTTCCCTTCATTTTCTCATTCTCCTCCTTCTTAGCTCTTGGCTCATCGATGAGTCTTCCTCATCAGTTTGAATATGTTTTTGTTGGTTTGTCTTGAAATCATCGTCCTTTTCAGCCTCGGGAAACCATTCGATCCCATTGTTGCCCAAGAGGTAGTCACCGTAATACTTCATCGCGTTGAAGATCTCCTCACCAGTTGGGACAATGTGCTCTTTGGGGAGCAAGAATCCGTAGCTGCCGGTATCTCGAAGCTTGATCTGGTAGCTGTAGTGAGCTCGCATCTCATGATAGAACCAGTCGACTGCCGATCCGCCGCCAGATTCTATTCGAGACCAGTATCGACCACCACTGAATTCGCGTGCGGATACAGCACCCTCACATGCTGATGCTACCGTATAACTCTCCCCGTTTGATAACCGTATCGATTTTGCAATTCCTGCAGCGAGCTCTTCCAAGTTCTCCAAGTTGGGTGGATCAACGGAGCAGGTGAAGGAAAAAGGATAGAGAATTTGCTGGGAATACGAATGAAGATCAACCAAACCAACGAATCGGACGTTGTTGTTCCAGGTCTGATTACGCGCCCAGTCGGCAATCTGAACCGCCTCGACAGCCTGGAAAGGCTTCTCTCCCCCGTAACTCTCAGAGCACGGGTCTCGCTGAACCCGCGAGCCATCCCATTCATATCCGTAAGCGCGGTCAAGATCTAGCCCGCGGCAGAACTGAAGGTTAGTTTGCTGCCGAGTCTTGCGCCACAGCCGATCAACATGCCAGGTGTACTCGAAACCATCAGGGTTGGCGACTGGGAGGAAGATCAGGTCGAAATCGTCCAGCAACTTTGTAATCATCCGTTCCTTGCCATAGCTAGTGATAAAAGACCATGCCAGGTAGTTGACGGTGCTAGTAGATATCCACTCTCGGGCGTGGGAGCCGCCCATGATCATGATGGTCTTTCGTCGAGGCGCATTCGGTACATTATGAGAAATCCCCACACGCAAGGCAGGTATGTCGCGGCCTTCGTATGATTTTCCGACGTTGATGTATTTGACATAGGATGGAAACATGGCCTCGAGCAGTCGCATCCAGCGCATGATTACTGGTAGAGATTGGTAGTCCTGGAAAAAGAGGTTGTCTACAGGCGAGGAGGCGATTTTGACCACCGGAGCAAATGTTTTTGGGTCAGTGTAGGCTGGGTTTCCGCCGGTTGGTAATGAATTATAGACAGCTGTAGCCAAGTCCGGGATCAAAATTGAGTGCGATGTATGCAGCGACTTGGGCAGCAGGCTGAGCAAAGGCCGGACCTCGTCAGCATGCAGTCGGATATCTACGTAGTCGTCGGTGAAAGCCCAAACATCGAGAAATAGACGCGCAGCGGCATCGGCGAGAGCGCCTTCCTCGTGGGAGGTGGTGACATTGAAACGAAGGACGAGCTGTTTAACGTATTGCGCGCGTAACTGGTTGTGAACGGGTGGCGGGGTTGCATCTTGGCTGGGCTTGCGGCCAAATATGGACTCAATAGCTTTGTCGCGAAGTTTAGTAAGATAAGGGAAGAGCCTTGTGTTAGTTTGGGCGTGGCTATTGGTGTTGCGGGAATCTGGGATGTCGCGTTGTGGGTTGATACCAACAGCGTTGGCGTTGACGTTGACGTTGATATTAGAGTTGGAGGCCTGCAGCAGCAGCAGACTCGCTGTCAGCAATTGCAGCTTCATCGTGGAAACCAGCAACAAACACAGAGTTGAGGTGACCGATAGATGTCGATTGACTGCTGCATACGATGCCAAGTCTTGATCTAATAATGCGGGTTGCAAGTGAGTTGGTAGGTAGCAAGATATGATGTAGTGTGAATATTAGAGATAAAGAAAGTGACAAATGAGGGATGGCAAGTCTAATAAACTGGGGACTAACGTCCAGTCGGGTTGATGTGGGTCATGGCTTCTTACAGGTGACATGGATGCAGAGCTGTACATACCTAGTTGTAGTCGTCGTATCGAAGACATGTAAGGCAGTTTTAACTGTTGTTTAATCCAGCAGATGCGAAAAATAAATCGCAAGAAAAGAAAGAGGGTCCGAGTCAAGCAATTCATTACACGAGCTGGAGTTTTCCAAGTCCAAGACGCACCAAACGGTGCAGCATACAACAAGAACCCCCTCTGGCTTACACGAGGCCTCAGCAAACAAGCATGTGTCTTTTGCTGTTTGGATCACGAGACATAAGCTGTTCACTACTAAGGTACAGAGTACTAATTTAGATATCCACCAAAGGCCGATAATAGATGCAGAGACTCGAGGGATGCTTCGCTAATATCGAACAAGGCGGACAAGACCAATTCAGTGCATCGACAAATCCCCCTTTTTTCGCTAATATTGAAACGAAACGAAGATCCCAGTACAAGATTAGACAGAGCTTATGATGACAGGAAGCTTAGCCCTCGCCATGAATAAAGTATCTATTGGGCACCGTACTCCGTGACAACTTGGGTAATTGCTTACTTGAATATGGATGCGAGGCGTGAGGTTTGCCTGTGCTTTTCCTCCAATTACTAGACCTCCACCGTAAAGCGACGAAAGGCGTTTCTTTTTATCACTGTTCTTTTTCTGTCGTAACATCCACCACACGAGAGCCCAATCTGCCACCGATACGCATTGTCTTGCTTTTGCATCGTATCCTTGATGCCTAACCTGTAATTTCGGTACTGCTACAGTCAATAATAACCTCGATCGACTCAATCTACCCTTTCATCTTTCCGCCTCATACACCAGCCACATACATCCCTCAAGGTATCAGAAAAATTGACCGCAAGGAACATAAGAGACAAAATTATTAGGCCAGCTTATGCCGCTTAGACTAGGGTTCTTAGACTACTTATTTTTATACCCTAAGACTT
>NC_031951.1:6499089-6615187 GCF_000303195.2 Fusarium pseudograminearum CS3096
GAAATTAGTAGGTCAGCTTATGCTACTTAGACTATGCTCTTTAGGCTATTTATTTTTGTAACCTAAAACTTAGGAGGTCAACTTTTCTGCTACCCAGTAGGTAGTGCTGACAGCGGCAAGGATGGGGCGCCAATTAAGTTGTGTTGATATAGATCAGGCTGCGTTTGCATGTTCCGGCTTCACGACTACCAGTACTAGATCCAATCGTCTGCCGTTACACAGCATCAAATATTTCCTTCGTGTTCGCGTTGGCTAGTTTCGAAACAGGTACTGATCTGCGGTACTTACCTTACTATTGACCTATTTGTATTAGAGGTACAGTCGGCCTGATAAAGCATGATTGCGACGCTGCATAGAGTTGATATAAAGCGCGCTATAGGCAAGCATCACGAAATAGCAACTCAATGAGCATTGCTCTTCAGTATAGGTTCAATTATATCCTGCCTAAGTACCAAACTCACGGTGCAAGGTCACATGATGTTTCATAAAATATAGAGTAAAGGAGTGACTGGATTAAATTTTCTGAGCTACCAGTGTAATGCCAACGTTACACGTCCACTATATCCCTTCGAAACTGCAGTTCCACCCCCAGTACCATTGTTGTTTAGTCAACACGGTCGACGAGTTCTTATCTCAATTCAATACGCGATGATGACCTTCCCATTAGGTCTGGGTGATGTTAGGTCGTGTATCCCACAGATCCTGGATAGCCACAACGTTGAAAGCAACATCAGGGTGGGGGTCCTCGTTGTCGCGCAGGTAGTACAGCTTGATCTGAAAGTTCTTCTTGTTGTTGGGAGCCTGGAAGACGTTCGCAGTCAGACCGCTCTGAGGTGAAATGACCAGGCCCCTGTTGTTGAAGTGTTCTGCGTCATCCCAGGGCTCACCGTTGCCGCCCTGACGGTAGACCTCGCGAATCGCGAACGAGTCCCTGTCGACGTAGTAAACTCTAACCTTGAAGCTTATGTTTTAGTAATGATGCATTGTGCAAGTGCATATGTGGATCTTACATGAGCTTTGCCGTCGTAACAGTCTCCGTGCTGGAAAGCTACAGCAGCAACGACGGGCAGCTTAGGGTTGACCCTGACAGGCTTTCCCCGGATCTTCAAGATGTCAGAATCATACTTTCTCCTGCCTGAGCCACTCTCGGTAGGAGTTCGGCTCTCGTAATACACCAAGTCATAGTCCTTGTTGACTTGGAACATGATGGTGTTGCCGTCAGGCAGGGCAACAGCGACCATGTTCTAAGTTGCATCGTTAGAATGGATTTGAGGGTAGTATGGGGTAAAGAGCGGGTACCTGAACGTGAGAAGCCATTTCGGATGATAGATGAAGAGATCGAGAGATTGGTTTCTTTGTGAATGGGTTGTTTGGAAGCTTGAGATGATCTTGTGCTGAATGAAAGAATTCTTGGACGGGTTCGCCCAACTTCTTTATAGTTTTCTTGACTTCTTGCTTAACCTCCTCCTTGTGACCATGTTTCGTCTCCTTGATCTCGATTGGTGGACCTTGTTGGACGTGAATAGTGAGTCTAATGACAAGAATGACCAGGATCAGACAGCCAATGCAGAGCATGCACACTAGGACGAGGCAGAGGAATAGAAGCGTCAAGACGAGGTCTGGGCCTGGGCTTGGGATCTCCATTTTTGTTTTTGCCTCTTGATTCAGCTGATGAGAATGTGACATGGACGTAAAGAACCAGGGGTATTGATGATGGAAGCGGTCCGGTGTGCTCTTAGCTTCTGCTCTCAGCACCTTCAGAGACCTCGTTGGGCTGTGATATGCAACGGGCTTGTGGATGCGAGGTTCCGAAAAAGTCGGTGGAGAGGTTGATGCTGAGGCTGGAACGAATGTGCGAGGGATAGAATTGTCAAAGGTGTACACATATCCTCACTCGGCTCTGCTCATGCGTACTCTGTCAAGATACTTTAGATACCGACATGCTAGCCAGCCACTTTACATAGCTTGACGTCGGAGGATCCCTATAACAGAAGGCAATGCCCGTTGTGGCTACTTCAAGTGTGATGGTATCAGCTAGCCACATACATCTTCATTGATCAAGTCACTTGAAACTAAGTATGAGAGAAGACGAAAGGTCCTCACCATCGGGGATCTTGCCTCATGTTTCAACATGCACAGAAAAGGTTCAACAGGTGTTTATCTCTTACAGAAAACTTCAACTTCGATGAGGACATGTCAATTTGTTTTTCAGGTTTAAGATTACTCGTATTGATATATCATTACCATTTCTCTGTGGCTTAATATACCTAAACAACCGAAGATGGAATTAAGAAAATTGTTGATATCTGTTGATGCATCTCAACAGTCTCCATAGTCCACCAGAGGCATTTGGCGGTGAGTACGAAGTATCACAGTGGCAAGCAAATACTTGACCGAAATACATCTAACTCGGGCATCGAAGTATGATTACGTACCTGTAGAATTCTTCTTTCCATCAGAGAACCGCTTTATTCGGGAGTCTTTACCAGAATAGTCAACTTCCGGTCAATAGCATACGAGTAAACGTTCCAGTCAAGCCTGAACCTGGTGGATCCTACATCTGAGTGCCTGGGCGTCCGTATGAGTTCAGATTGACTCACTCCAGCTTGCTATTTGAAGCCATAAGCTCGCCGCTTAGCCTGACGTGGAAATATCTTGAGGTCGTTTCTGGGTGATTCTAGGCGCAGCAAACATCTGTCACGCAGATGACAACATCGATTAGCTGAGACATCAGAAAAGACATTTTGATGTTGGTGATATGCGATAACTACTGGACATATTTAGCGCTGATGGCTTTCCGACGTTTGTGGAGGCCATGGATCAAGTTGGCCATCGCAATTCAATACCGACACGCAGGATATTGTTTGATGTTTCCACTTACCAAGTCGAACGATGCGGAGATCGCGTCACCAGGTCTAGATTTGCACTTTGCATGGGGCTGATTGTTGCCTCCTTGCCAAGAAAACTGGCTTCAGCTCATCTCCCTTGATGTTCCAATTTGAAGAAATTCACAAGCCCACTACTTGGGATATTCTGCCATGAAGACCACTACAAGAGCGCCTTAGTAGCACGCCTACCTACAATGTTTAGCGATATGCATATCTTGTTTGTAGCTATTTTGACCTAAGGTGCCGAGTAGTTGGATTAGGGTTCAGTCTCTTCGTCAATCGATCTCGATCGTCTACGGCAACGTCCAAGATGAGAAAGTGGATGTGCAGCTGACCTGCAGACGATGGACGTGGCGGGGGGATAAGATATCTGTGTAATTCTGCGATGCATGAATCGGCACTATTCAAATGGATGGCTTGCAGTCAGCCAGCCTCTTTCGTTAATCAGTCACGCGATTCGCAGTGGCTTAGTATGCACGTCTGCGGATATAGGCAACAAGTCACATTCCGACATTCCGACACAAAAAGAAGGCTGGCTGACGTTCCCGAAATGTTCTAGACGGTTTCAGATTGTGACGTGGAACGGTCCGCATGTCAAAGTACCACTAACTCACGCTTATTCAGTTAGTGGCCGTTTTAATGAAGGGGCTCTTTTGCCCTACTTTTGTGCTAACGTGGGATAGTGCATAAGAAAATTGATAACAAGTTGTTCTCTGATAATCTTACCGACACCGTCTCAACTTGAACATTGGGTCAGTCCAGTCTCAGAAACTGATTATCACGATCATTTAGTTCAGTCACAATATCGCGGTTTGTGTATATCTTCAACTAAGACACCTATCTGCACATACTAGCAAAAGTTCTGTTGGAGGGAGAGTGACGAAACGGGTAGCTAGAATCTTGAATGCTTGTGCAGCCCCTCCCTAGAGATGTGCTGGAGTTGACAAATCACTTTGACAGGCGAGTAGCCTACGCGATATAACATTGAAACACGCGTCAATGTACAGTTATGTAGCCACCCACACATCAAGACGTCTTACAACTGAGACAATATGACCAATCCCTGTTTATTACCCGCAAGCTTGTACAGTCTCTGTTGACAACAGTACTGATGACAGTGGAATTATCTAGAATATCCGGTTGAGACAACAGAACTAGGCTCATTTCATCTGCCTTACATACCATACGTAGTTTAACAACACACTTAAGCTTGAGACCAACTACAGAAACTTCCGTCTAGGGATGCGGGTTGTTAGCCCCTGGCAAGGGGTCATCTGTGGCTGCCAAAGTGGCGGGCTGAACTACAACAAACAGACAGTCCAACTGTGAAATGATACAACCGAACGCTGGGCTGCGATGGGGACGTCGAGACCAGAGACATCTAAGCGACGCGGTATCGTATGGGAATACTGCTGATCTACAGCAACGTCATGCAGAGTTTATCCTCCTAGGAAAAGTTACGAAATATTGTCTCAAAATCATCATAAATTACATTATAGACCAATGTCGTCTACGATAATGATGACGAAACAGTGGAAGTATGGGGGTTGACACTCAGAGATAGCTGTTAATACATCGGGAAGCTAAGAAATACATACGAGGATGCACATTAAAGCCCTCCAAATATGATGTATTCATCAATAACAAGTTACTCTGACACTACCAGACAATCTCCCTTTACACATAGCTACTATTCCCACCCAAGACATCCATTCTCGCCTCGAGGGAGGTACATCATATGCCTACCAGTTGGATACCTTCTTGCTGATGACGCCATCCTCCACCCAGGTACCACTGTTCGTATGCCAATCATAGAAATACCTTGCCACCTTTGGACATCCTCTCTGATCCTTTCCTGAGACAAACAAGGAAAGGTCTGGCTGGTTCGGCTTGTCTGGCCAAACAAGGGCGCAAGATGACAGAGAGGCGTCGCTATCAATCCACTGCTTGGGATCATCGTACCCAAGGGTACCCAACTCCCATCCATTGGCCCTGTTAAAGGCAACTTCTTGAATGTAACCCCTCTTCTCACACTGCCCGTCTTCCGGGGCGACGCAGTAAATGCGGATCTATCAAGGTCAGAGTGTTCTTTGACAGTCGATGACAAACATACCTCCTGTTGTTTGTCGCCCATCCAGGCCATTGCAGCAACCTGTCTGCTTCCGCACTTCACTTTCAGGTTCCCGTTTTTGACTTCGACAATGTGATGCTCAAAGTCTTTGTTGCTACCCTGAGGAGAGCGGAGATAACAGAGCTCATGGTTGGAGTTGACAAAGAAGATGTAGGATTTGCCGTGGAATACGACGGCGGCAATATCCCGGGGAAGCTCTCTGAAGATGCTGTTAGAAGCCATGATTGGTAGAAGTAGAATGATCTTGAGGTACTCAGTAATGATTTCTGACGTCTTTAGTTGTGTAGAAGGAGATGAGAGACTCGTTATTCAGGATGACCTCTGCTTTTATACGCCTTCGGATCGCAAAGTTAAAGCTTATCCGTACTGCATTATTTCTTGTGCATCCTGAATCACCACTAGCATTAGGCTTCTAATCTGTTCATGGCGGTGAGCAAGATAACATTAGCCCTAACATCGTTGCAGTACTTCAAGACAACAGTTAGGTTTCTAGTCAATGAGTCGTTATGTCGCAAGTCAGTCATGGAACCATGTTTGGCTTATGGAAGGTTGGCTGATAGATCTCTGATCCATACCTATTCAGGTGGGATGATAGGGCAACATAATCATTTCGCTCAGGATTACTCGATCTTGATCCAGCTGTACGTAGGTACTCATCGAGAATCGCGTTTCCGGCCCGTTGAACACCAATCATGTCCGTGAAAGAGTCCATCAAGGGGCTGACGGTCTCCAGAAATCAACATTCAGCTCTGTCTTAGATATTACTGAACGCCAACTATACCAATTTCGTATTCATCTCGCCTTGGCCAAGTCTACCCCGCCTGAACTATGACATTGTGAACCTACCGGCCGCGATCAGCCAGCCACCCACAACGCCATACTGCCGATCAATACTATAACTTTGAGGCAAGGGATGGTTCTCAAGTCATTCTAGTCTTGCTGAACATAGTTCTTGATCACATTCATTACCCACATTCCGGCATTATCGCAACGCAATCATCACATACCCTTGCCCCTTCACGTATAACCAGGTACTCCCTTCCAAAGAAAGGTAGCACAGGCACAACATGTGATAAGAGTTCTGTAGACAGTTGAGTCTTGGTCGAACTCAATTCCTTGAGTCTCAGTGCTAGCTTAGGCGCGTCTATAGCTTGACCTGGACCTTTCACGTCCAAGGGGTGACATAGCTTGAGCCCCAGAGCAATTCCTTTCATGCTCGACCCTTTTCTTCCCGTGATCCTACATAATATTCTTCTCTCCCCTCCGTCTTCATTCTCAATCAACCAGCAGAGCCTTCTCTCCCAATCAATCCCTCTATCTCTATGTCCTCATCTCTTCACTATGTTGCACCACACCTATCTTAGAGCCGCCATCATGGCAAGCCTTTGTTTGATGGGCTTGGTTTCTGCATCAGTTCGTAAGTAATATTTTACTTTACCCTGGCTCTTACATCCGTGGCCTCTTTTCGTAACCAACTCTAGGCGACGATGCTTCGAGTCATACCACAGAAACATCTTCCATGACATCCAGGAGAGCAGGTCAATCTGGTGCCGGCGCTGGGAATGTGATCAGGTCTTGCGGCAGCCACATATCAGTCTGTGGTGCTGAGGATGAGGACAACGTCATTTATATACCGAGATCTACTGAAACCGAGACGAATGAGATCCATTCCATTTCAATAAAGGTTAGTTGACCGTACAAGGCTTCTATAAGCAGGACAGAATATTAAGGAATGAATCAGAGACTTAAGCCTACAACTTTGACCGTTACCGAAATCTCAGTGTCTACTATCATTGAAGAGACAATGGGTACGTAACTGAGACACATCTTCTTCACTGTCCCATATGACAACATACTAACTTCGCCTGATATAAAGGTCACTGCCGCAGAACTGTCACCGCCGCCGGTCCGCCTGCCAAGGTTACTATCGACGTAACAATTGTTTCCATTCAGGAAGTACAAGATGTTGACACAATTGTTGAGACTGTAACCTCAACCACCACCGCTAGTGTAGTAGAACAATGTTTCCTTGAAACGTACACCATCTTAGGCCGGAAGCCTATCACGTCGAGACGAGCAAGACCGGACCTTGTCTCAACGGAGAGCGCCAGCCCACCCGAATATACTGATGCAGCAACATATTCCGACGAATCCTATGACGAGTCTACTCCGAACAATATGGCAGGGGGTCTAGATGGACCCGGCATCTACGAACAAAGTTCAGACGAGTGAGACTGCTAGCTAAGCACCCATTACCGTCTGCTCTTCGTACGAATTGGAGAGACTTCTACACAAGAACAAACTGTTTAACAAGTTAAACATCGATAAATGGGAGCTAATACTAGAGAAGGGGCACATTTTGTGTTCCTGAGATAGCAGAGTGAGCATTAGAGTTCTGTAATATGTTTGGTAAATGGGTATTGTCTTGGTTGGAATGTGAGAATTTTGGTAATATGTAATTAATTTACGAGTCGTCTTCTTATTCTTCATTTCAACCCTCCAAATTGACTAAAATCCACTTGTGACCTCACTTTAAGAAAGATAACCTTCTAATACTCTTGAAGTCTATCTGCGCTCAGACATGATTTCCTTGTCTCCAGAGTCGGGAGTCAGATTGTTCCCCTCGACATGCTTTGCGTCAGGCTTTTCTTGTGGGTAGTGTCCATCATTGGCAGCAAACTCATAAAGAGGAGGGAAGGGGGGGACATCCTGCCGAAGGAGGTACTTCTTGAGGTACCAGGGTAACTTCCTCGCGTAGTAAGAAGCATGCTCTCTGTTGCTAACACCAAAGACCATGTCCAGCTCTTCAAGAGTCAAGTTCTTAGTCTCGGGGAGAAGAAAATAGCAGAAAACCCAACCGAAGATATTCCATGCGCCGTACCAGCTAAAAGCGCCTGTGTTACCCATCGCGCGACGCAGAGCTGGCCAAGTGAAACTGATGATGAAGTTGAATCCCCATGTAATGGCGGTACTGGATGCCATACCGATGTCTCGAATGTGTAAGGGAAATGCCTCAGCACTGTAAGTGAAGGGCACAGGGCCCAGACCAGGCGAGTAAACAGCCATAAAGAGGTAAAGGCCTGTGGTAACTGTACCGATGAGAGCCTGTTGGTTTTGTTCCCCGATTTGAAACACGCCGCCAGTGAAAAAGAGACAAGCAGCCATGAGAGGAAATGTGACAAGAAGCAAGTTTCTTCGGCCGAAGGTATCAATGGTGTAGATGGCAGGGATGGCGAAGAGGAAATTGATGATACCTCCTCCCATTGAAACGAGGAGGGCTTCGGACAGACTGTAGCTGGCGTCCTGAAAGATTGAAGTTGAATAATATGCAATTACATTTACTCCGCAGAATTGTTGCATGAACTTATTAATTAGCACATATTTTATAGAGTTAAAGGTGTTTTGACTTACCATGCAGAACCAGGCACTCTGAGCAGCACGTCGATTACGACGGACAGTGAAGAACTCCTTGAGCAAGTTTCGTCCCTCTCTCTCGCTTCGCTCGATCTCGAGAAGCTTGTAGGCGTAGTACATGTCTCGAGTGGCTTGGACAGAGTTGAACCGAAGCTTTCGAACAGAACGGAGAGCCTTGTTGAAATCTCCCCGCTCCATATACCAGCGAGGACTTTCGGGGCAAAAGTAGACTTGTAACATGACGATCAGCGGAGGGACAGAGGTCGACGCCATCATCCATCGCCAGGGAGAGTTTGGGCCGCCGATAATGGTGACGTTCTGAAATGCAACACAGACGATGAAACCAAGCGCGATACCAAAGGCAGTCCACATCTGCCACATCATGGTAAGAGCACCACGGATGTTCTTGGGCGTACACTCAGCGGAGTATACAGGGGTTGTACTGGACTTAGCTCCGACGGCGAAACCGAGCATGAAACGTGCAGCGAGGAAGTTAGGGAGACTATGATCGAGTTAGCGTGATAGCTAGAGTAAAAGATGAGGACTTACGAGGTGGCAGCGGCCATCCAGAAACCAGTGATAGTCGATATAGCACATGAGATGAAAATAGTTCCGCGACGACCAGTATACTTGTTAAGAATAGGACTAGTCCAACATCCGATGAGAGCAGAGCAGAGGTAAGGAGCTCCGTTAGTGAAGCCTTGCATCCATTCGTTTCCGATCTCAAACTCCTCAAAATAAAACATCTGGAGATTCAGTTAGATTGTTAAAAAAGATTACAGCTTCGCTGGGACATACCTGAGCACCATTGACAGCGGTTTGGTCCATACCCTGCACGATAGCAGACCCAGCACAAAGCGTGCAGAGGAAGTACAAGGCAAAGGGTTGGTGCCATCGAGATGTCTCTTCCTTTCGGAGAACGGCCTTCTCCTCCTCAGTGACAATGTCAATCTTCTCAAATGCGCCTGGGGTATTGTTGACTTGAGCAACCAGAGCTCCCTTTCGGAAGTCCTCGCGATGCTCTTGAAGACCCCTGGCGTCGACGAAAGAGTCAACGTCAGCAAGGAGCTCTGCTCGGGTCATACCCGCTAGAGGGTTGCGCAGCAGAGTGGCCTTTGAGACGCGGCGTTGGCCGCCAATGTTGTTGTTGGGGTTGTCGTTGACAAAGGTACCATTGCTGCTTGAGTTGCGATGGCTGTCATTGATGTAATCCTCCGTGTTGGGAGCTTCGTTGTCCACTTTGGGCAACGGCATGATGCCGATTGATCAAGAACGTTTGCTCAAGCAAGACAAGATAGAGCCGCAGAGACAGAAGTAACAAGCTTTGGGGTCTGGGGAAAAGTTTGGGGCCCCGGATTCCTGTTGATCGAATGCTTGACTGTAAGGAACAGAAGCAAAAATCTGGAGAAGAACGTCTCAATTAATAGAACTTCATCCCAGGCCTGAGTCTTCCTCCACGCGATGAGCAAAGCGTTGGATGCTGGAGGAGTGGAGAGTTCGCCAAGATGATCGACGTCTTGGAGTGCCGTTTTGTTTGGCTGGGCGCGGCTCAAGGCTCGGTGTATCCTTGTCTGGGCAACCCGGTACATGACGTTGGCCCAGAAAACGTGAGAAAGAAGTGCTGCTCATTGTGGTCTTTTTGGTTGCTGATGTCGGGTTTGGATAGTTTCTTGGTGATGACGCGGCGGATGTGACGATGTTGAAAGAGGAAGATTTATGCAATGTGATCGTTATGCCGTTGTGTCTTGTGCAGTGGGGCTCCTTCCTTTGATGGAATTTGGTGTTTTCTCTCGAATACCACAACAGGCAGGCACCATTGGATAGGTACGTACCTACCAAATGTCAAGACGCGGGCTTTCGTTGAATTGTCATAATAAAGTTTGACTCTAATTGAATTGATCAACCCAGAATCACCGGCTTCACCAAAACTGTTAAATCCGTTCCCCCGCTAAGCTGAAAGATGTGTCTCCTCTACCACGATCGACAGCCTTGAAAGGAACCAGACCCTTGTCCGTGGGGCTTCCAAAACTCTACTCGATTAAGCTTAAATGGGTGACCCTCACGCGACAAGGGTACCTTGGCGCTAGTCTGGGCGTGCGTCAGAGACCGTCCAGCAAACATGGATTACTCTTGACGTCAATTTTCCTTTGTCTCACAGCAAGTTTTTTCTTCTTGTCTTTCCGCGGGAGTGACATCGGATGTCCAAATGTCTTGGACCATCCCAAATCTCACGTGGAGAAACAAGCTTCTCTCTACACCAACCACCAAAGCCAAGTTTTACCCACTACAATGTTCGAATAAACTCTACCGATCACCAGCACAGCCAAGCTTTAATCTGCAGATGGTGGAACATACCCCGACATTGAATACCACAACACGTCTCCCAGCTTCTCTCGGCCTGTCTTGGTATGGAGAAAGATCCAATTTTTAATTCTGCTGCCTAACTATCCCAGTCCCAGGGTAGCAGACACAATGGCTGCTGAAAACATAAGGGACGAAATGAGTGGGACGATTTATGATATTTAGACTAGATCTTTATGTGATTTGTTTATGCATCCTAAGCTCTATGGGCTAACATTCCTATTGTCTAGAGTGGCCTGGTTAAACGCAAGATGGTCATACTCATAGATCTCAAATCAACTTCAGCCTCTTCACTGGCACACCCCTCTTCATCAATGCTTCTTCCGACATACGAGGATCATTGGCCTGAAATTCGCCTTCGTTGTCTTCATGCACCCAGACTGGAGTGTTACAACCTCGGATTACCCTACTTCGTTCGTGAAAACCATCCTCAAGAGGGATGCCATCAAGACGTGGGTCAGTATAACGCACAGGAAACCCCTCCTTGTAGAAAGCAGCCTCGAAGCATTTCCGATCCCATAGCCTCTCCCAGCCACTTAAGTCGTTGCCCAGTAGTGCTGACCCGTTGGCAAGTCCCGGGTGGTAGCACGTGCCTATAACAGAGTAGCTGTTTGGTTTGGTCCCAGGTCGCAGAACCAGTGGTTGTTGTAGACCAAGGATGACTGCCACCAAGTCACCTTCGCGACTCCCTTGTGTCACCCTTATGAAAGTTCCTTTCTGAGTCTTCACGCACCGAGATGCAGATCCACCCGGTACAAAACGCATCAATCTTTTATCCATTTCTCGCCACTCTGTACCATCATCACCGCCGTTCAAGTCACCATCGATCAGTACTCGTATCCTGTTCCTCCAATCTTCGAGGGATGGCAGAAGACTCCCGTTCAGGGGACCCAATTTCTCCATGTAATGATCTCGAACACGTCCATAGGTCACTGCCATAATCAATTGATTGAAGTGCGTATCGTTATGGAGCAAATCGCTACTGCCAAGTCTCTTCACTGCATCAGCAACGTCTTGCAGATACTCAACAGCTGTCTGTATGAAAAATATTGTCGGGCAACGGCCGGGGAATTCCTACTAACTCATCGCACAGAACCCCTGCTACTTCTAACACGCCAGGTTCAATAAGAATTGCTTCAGGAATGGACCTTGGTGCCACATTACCATCAAATAAAGGTGTACCGAAGGTGTTCTCCAAATCAGGTACCCAGCTAGGGCTAGTAGGTGCTCTGCAGTAACCCAGAAACTCGAGGGACTGATGTCGGACGAGGCTATCAAGACACACGGAAGTGAAAACCTCTTTGGCAGACTTGGTGTAATCAACTTCGATGGTCTGTACTACTTCGGGTTTTACGAAACCGAGGCAGGCGAATACCCTATCACGGGCATCGGAGCATTCGAAAAGCGAAGCTGAAAAAGCTGGTAACATCAAATCTCCGGCAGTGATACTCATCGAGTTTGCGATGGCCTTTAGGGTAAATGTAGCCACATTTAAGCTGTATGTAGCAGGATCAGACCTTAAGGAAGGCTCTCCCTGTTTGAACGTAGACACAAACTGGAGACGGTCCTTAAAAACGGTCCATAGCATTTCCTCAGAGCCGAGCCTGACAGTACAAGTCTCCTGGTCTGCCAGACCTACTTCTTGGTAAGTCCATAGGCGTTTATGCCAGTCCAAGTCGAGCAGGTGCTCTATCGCTGTCCATTGTTCTCTGCTCAGCGGAAGGGAGCGGTCAGAGCTAGTTTGTTTATCCGCCCAGCGTAGAGTATCCATGGCGACAGTACTCCAAGAGGTTTCGGGACCAAGCCATATTATGACCCTATTAGCAAGTCTATAAATTTTGCTCATGCGTCTTACTTGTGAAGAACGCTCGGCGAGGTCTTGTTGATTGATACAGATGGCATCGCACCAAATGATGCGTTCTTCCTTTGGATGGCGAAGTTGTCGGAGAGCTGACGCTAGATTTCGTCGAATGTCGAGATTGCCTCCCTCATCAGACCAAATCCGCTCTTTCAGAATGATACTGTCTGGCGATAACTGATCTCCCCAGCAGTAGGATAATGCCTGATAGTAAGGCAGTTCCCAGTCTTGGTCGAGATCATCGAGAAATAGAGTACCAGCGAGGGGATCTTGAGGAGCTCCAGGATGTAACGCCAAGAACCGAAGTTGCTCAGGGTCAAGAGCTGAATATTGAAAAGACGACATGATGACAATTAGTAGCTATTGATGAATTGGGATAGATTGAAGATGTGGAATTAGACATATACTGGTAAGCAAGCATAAATGGAGTTAGGACGACCCCACTGGTATACCCAGTCAGGTATCAGTGACAGCTTGTCAATGCATCTTGGCATCACATTACCTAAGCATCTCACAGCGAACGAAGGATGGGACGATTAGAGGACATTAATATCAAGAGGATAATTATAGCGGCATTAATTTATAGCAACGCCTACTATTTAATGTATAAAAAACGAATAATACAAGTCCGGTCCGAATACAATAAAGTGCCCGAAGAATTACATCTCGTATCCCTCCAGTCCTAGTCGCAATATCCCATTTGTCGCATCAACATCGCCGACGCTGTAAACGCAGATGGTTATGTGAATATGTCTACATTTGAATTGATCTTTTATAAATCAACCATATGGGAATTATATTCATGCCAGTATTATTGTTCATGACGTTTCTCTGTTTAATGATTGGAAGAGGGGTATGGTCACTTTCGTTTTCCATGCACTGCCATGGGAGTGCCAGCGCTCTCAAAAGCCGACTGTCACACAGAGACCAAATTTCACTCACAGCCTGATTTTTCTTCCAAAACAATTCAGCTGTAGTAAAATCTCTCTTCGACATCGCAACATTCACCTTTACTGGCAACAACGTTTCTATTGCGTCGCCTCTTTTGTCCATCAACATGACCGACAAAACTATGGAGGAGATTCCTTCTCTTCCGTTCCGAGGCAAGCCGCCCCATGCGCGTGCTCCCGAGACGCAACAGGCAAGTAGACCAAATGTTGTGATCAAAATGTCCCAAGCTGATTGAAGGCCTCTGCTCCCAAGTCTATCGACCATACCTCCCGACGATCGGCTCCCCCTACCCCGGCGGTAGCCCCGAAACAACGACTGGCAAAGGCAGATCCAGTTGCACCAGTTTCCAAGGCGACGTCTGCATCATCTCGACCTGTCGGAACCGCTCCTGCCCCTCCGTCGAAGGGCGGTCGAGCCGTCGACGACTCTGCCAAATGCGACCCAGTCCGTATGAAGGAGGCATTGATGGATCTACGATATCCTCCGGAGTACACGTATTCCAAAGACTGGAACAAAAGTCAGGTACAGCATGCTACCAAGATGCGCATGCTTGAACGGGAGAAGGAGGATCAGACCTCGTTGATTGTTGCCTATGGTGATGACAAGAAGGACCTCCGAGTACGATGCCAAGCCGTACCGTCACCCCTAGCCTCTGATGACAAACATCGAGACAAGACATGGATCTATGTCTTATCCCCGGAAGCGGACTCTATCACGAAGCGCATCACCCTCGACGAACTGCCCAAGTGGAAGGCACAAGGATGGAAGGAGTTCCATGTTCGTAAAAGTCCCTTGGTAGAAGGAACAGATTTTGAGACGCGCAAAATCTCCTTGATACATGATGTTTATACGACTGACAACCCCGTGAACGACACTTCCCGAATTTTCAAAACTGGGATAGCGATCTCCGAGAAGTCAGACAATATCACCTGGACACCCGAACGTCTCCTTACTTCTAAGGATGGTGCCCAAGCTGTTGTCGCAACCTCAAAGGAGTTCATTGGACCCCTTGATCATGAACACAGTCATTTGACTGCCACCTCTCGAGGCCACCACATCAAGTACCCACGTCCCGGAAAAGTCGGCCCCGGCTGGGGCGACTACGATCAATACCAAGAGTGGCAGTTGCGAGGTCGAAAGGTCACATCGGACATGGTGCCGGAGAAGATCTGGGATAACTCCATCCCTGAAACAGTAGCGTTCAACATCATCAAGGATGGGCGGGCGGTTGCCGGCGATCGTGTCAATACTGTCAATGAGAAGTTCGACGAAGAGGTGTTTGGTGAGAGGGTCAGCAATCCCGTGGGTCTCTGCGAACGAATCAAGAAGGATGAAGAGAGAGCCCCGAACCGTTTCGGTAAGCCTCAACGCAAGTGGTAATTAGAATCGAAAGGCGGCATTGTGCTCTGAAGCAGACATCCAATTAGAGAAAGTAAAATGATTGGAAGACTGCCATGCACGCTTAGGTGTAGGCTATTGTATAGAATCAAGAAGAGGAACATCGCCATGTCGTGTGTCGCTATAATGCACCAATCTGCTTTTGTAAAACGCGGTCTGAAACGATATCCGATTCCGCAGACTCTGATGTTCAGTAACGATGATTCGGGATATGTACCTTGATAACTTGAGCAAATCCTAAGTGATCACATGTACCTACAAGGTACTAAGTGTCTTTATGGTGCCTAGCGATCAAGATGAACGAAGGATGACGGACCAAGTCAGCTTCGATACACCCTACCTACTAAGATGAAACCGTATCAGCGCTAGCCTACGACATCATGATCATCATCTGAAGCAGCATTTGTGGCCACTCCCATTTCGTTTAGTTAGTCTTGGAAGGAAGGCAATAGACTTCGGCTCACAATCCTCAATTTTACAATGCAACTCCCCAAAGGCTTCGGGGTCATGATTGTAGTCAATCGACTGAGGTTTGCTAGTAAAACTCCAATCTAAATCTACAATCAGTTGAATAGACTTGGCTGGTGTCGGCATGAAAAAGTCATTGTCGTGTAGGTGCAGAGGAACAACAAGTATATCATCTAACAAGACTCTAGCTACCTCCGACTCGTAAGTACATGTAATTCAGTAATGACATTGCCTATCGCACTAACATAAATCAAGACCTAACTGAGGTGTTGTTTTAGGTCGTACCAAACCAAGTTAGGCAAATATCCTATCGCGGGTGTCAGAGCATTGTAAGGTTGACACCTATGAATCGTCTAGTATGCAACTGTCATGTCACATGATTTCCATTTTTGTTTGAGGCTTTCAGGGAAGGTATATTTAAATAAATCGGTAGCTGACACAATCAAGCCTCAAATGAGGTGGTTTGTAGCTGTTCTTTGCTCCGTACCCAAGTGAACCCAGGGCAGAGTCATAGAATGGAGGGCCTGATATATATGTGCACCTATAGCGAAGAGCATTAAGCTTATAAGAATGTCCCAATAGTCTAATTTATCTGCCTATCCAGCCTAGAGTATCTATAGTAATAGTGTTTAAAGGGGTTTCGAAACCAAATTATATTGTAAGACCAGTAGCAACTATATAAACTTCACCCACCGTTAAGACTTCCTTCCTCACTAGACCAAACTCGCTCTTTCAGAGTAACAGTATCCGGCGATGACTCATTTCTACTCTTGATCGCGATCATCGAGAGATATGATGACACCACCGGTATGGCCAGTCAGCTCTTGCCGAAGCATCTCGCAGCGCATGTAGGCTTGAACGGTAGTAGATGTGTACTGAAAGGGTAGTGATAGTGGATGTGATACGTGGTGGTGCTTCCAACGTTCAGGGTAAAACAACAAAGAACTTAAGTATATGAGTAAAAACGATAAAGGTCAGGACGAACTAGATCGCCTCAAACGCTTGCAGGGGTCATAAACATAGGGCTGTGGAAGCAGCTCAGGATGCCTGGCCCCGCCACTCATGGCCGCGATTTGGATGAGATACCACTGGAGGTCAATCATCAATTTGCATTTCTTAGCATCGCTGAAAGGCATAAGCACTTGTACAACATGTCCTGAAATAATGGCCGTGTGGGCGTCCATACCCCCAGCCGCGATAATGCCACTCTCGTTACGATCGGGGGCAGGGTTTCCGTTTGCTTCGTGAAAGAGTTGTCTTTTGGCGAGGTCCTCCATGCTGTTACTGGAACCCATGACGGTGACTTGGTCATTGGGTTTGCCCTGCCGGCATTCCAGCCAGTTGAATTGAATCATGACTTCTGTTGCTTGATCTTCCGACGTCTCATTATCCGGATTCTGAGAGTCGAGGGGCTTAATGCCTAAGCATTTGAAGCCAAAAAAGCCTTATGGCCACCAGGAGTAAAGTCGTTTATTTAAGGACAACATGTTCCAGTCCTTATTGGAGCCGCCTAAGTAATAGGTGTTGGCTATAAGGGCAACCAAGTCAGTTACTACGGCTTCGCTAAAGAAGGCTCCAGCTCTGACTATGGCCTCAAAGGTTTTCTCGCTATTGCCTTTGTTGTTATTCCAAGCCAAGGGCACTATATGCGCCACTTGGCCGCCGGGCGTCGCCGTCAAGATACATTGGAAATTGTCTCGTTGGCGGCAATCTACTGCTGCTCTTTGTTGAATCTCCTTTGGTTCGTAAGATGGACAGCCAGTGTCGTTATCATCTCTGGTGATACTTTCGGGTCCGGCACTGCCAGAATCGATTGCGGCACGTGGTCTCTTTAAAGAGCGCTCTGTCGGGACAGTTTCTGATCGCTTGGGCTGTGTTGGATCGGCAGGCCAGCGATCCTCGTTCGACTTTTGGATGACTGGAATGCATTAGTATAAGATGGGAAGGGAGTGAATATCCATCACTAACAGTGTCCGACCAACTCGGCGACATGTTGAAGGGCCTGTTTCAGAGAGGGTGATGGTTCATCAGGGTCAAGAAAGCCCCCATCCTTTAGGCACCCCTCAGGAACGAGCAATATGATGGAAGCGTGAATTGCTGTCAGTGGAAAGGTGTGCTTATAGACATGGCGGAGCTTCTCCTCAATCTTCTTGGCACATTCAAAGCGCTCCTCCCGGGTGGTTTCTAGGTCGCCCTTGTGTGGTTCGACGTACGTCGGTGAGGCACGTCGCCTCTCGGTGTCGGGCAGGTCGGCCATCGTGGGCATGAAGTGAGCGGTAGAAATGATGGCGAGGCGATAAAGACGTTGGAAGAAATAAAAGGATCAGCCAGTCCAGATTGATGATAGAAGTGAATATGTCAAATAAAAACGTGACTGCTTGATTTGTAGTTTGACAAACAGATTTTGTATTTCTGTACTCGAATGTCACGTCAAGAGTGTTTCTTGCTTGTGTTGAAAGTAGTAGAAGAAGAAGAAGAAGCCATGGGCGACTGAGCAGTTCTTTTATGCTATGTAAGAATAAGGTTGTTTCTGTGCCCTTCTTTGTATGACTCAATGAACAAGTCGGTCTTTAAAGCTGTACCAACCACCAAAGAACGAGGTTGTTGTTAACAATCACATGTGCCAAAGGCAGGCAGAAGCAGCCACAGAGGCGAAAACCTTCTTTAGGTTCAGGCATACCATATGTTTCCAGGAAATTGAACGACAACGGCATGCTGTCAGCGGGGTATAAGTAATAAGACTCGGCTATCTAATAAATCGTTAGAGGGTCAAATGAATTATCAATAGTCTACTTTTCTTTTTGTCATTGAGTCTAGATGATATACGGAAGGTTTAACTCCAAGTTAAAGCCAGGGCATTTTCAATTTAATTAAAAATTCCCAATATGACCCTGAGAAAGTATATTGTACTAATACTGTCTGCCTAAGGAGAATCCGCTGTTGTGAATTCAAAAGCCGCTGTATCCTGCCCAAAGAACGGGCTCAGGAAGCAGGTCAGGATGTTCAGCTCCGCCGCTCATTGCTGCAATGCAGGTCAGGTTCCAGTGCAGGTCCAACATCAACCTGCACTTCAAGGCATCGCTTTCTGGCATGCTTAGAGCGACAGTGTGTCCCGAAATGATAGTTGTGCTAAAGTCCGTGGGCGGGGGGGCTGCATCATCCTCATGTTTGATTTGCATTTCTGCCATCTCCCTCATCTCGTTGTCGTCATCCTCCAGGTACATCAGTTTAGTTGGCTTCTCTCGCCGGCGGTGAAGCCAATTCAACTGAATCTCAACTTCGAAATCTGGTTCTTCTGAGCTCTCAAAATCCAGAGACTGTTTGGGCTTGACGCTCAAGCATTTTAGTCCAAAATATGCCAAAGGCCACTTTGAACATAATTGATCATTGACGTAGACCATGTTCCAAAATTTGTCGGACCAGCCCAAATCAAAACCAAGAAGCCTGCTCAATTCACTGAGAACGGACATGTCGAAAAAGGCCACACCTCCTCTCAGTGAACAGATGGTCTGTTTCTTATTGACCTCGTCCTTATTCCAGGCGAAGGGCAGTATGTGTACTGGTCCCCCGCATGATGTACCTGTGAAGACACATTGGAACTTATCCCGAATGCAGCACCTGGTTTTCTCAGTCCCGCTCCGGCCAACCTGGTTTGATTCGTGGGTTTCTCCATTGGTATTGTCGTTGTTACCAGCAGCGTCGTCATCCTCTTCATTATCAGTATATTTTCGATGCGAATGTCGTTTTCGTGAAGTCTCTCTCGTAGATAATTTTCTCTTTAAGGGCCGTCGCCCCTCAGCGTCATGAGTCTCGTCTTGTTGTTGTGTACAAAGTCTAGCTGTTTCTGGTTCTTCCTTGGACTCTGAGAGATCCTCGTGGGACTTGCGGAGGTCTTGGATATATTAGCATATGTAGATAGGGAGAGGATGGTTATAACGAACAGTGTCCAACTAATATTGCGATATTATCGAGAGCCACCTTGAGCTGGTATCCGTTCTTCATAGTATGGTCAAGCAAGCCCCCATGTTCCAGGCATGATATGGGAATAAACAGTATGGCGGATATGTTGATTGCCGTCAGTCGAAATTTCGTATTATAGCTGCGAATCTTGCCCTGGATCTCTGCGGCACAAGCGTATCGAAACTCCTTTGTCTCTCTTAGGTCACTCTTGTGAGGAGTCTTGGATGCCGCAGCCGAGTCAGGCTGATTTCCTGGGGCGTTGCGTTCCCGGTGGACAACCACCCACTCATTCATGAGATCTGAATCGCTCATGGTTTTTGTCGATGAGGTGTGATAGAACAAAGGGAACAAGAAAATTGATGGAGGAGAAAAGAATTCGGGGAGAAGAAAGGAAACTGCGGTTGTTAAATATCTCGCAATGCGAGAATGCAAAGTTTATTTGGAAGTTTAAATAAAACCTTCAGCTTCCACGAAACTTGCGGTTACCAGTACTTAGACCTAGGTAGGCAGGTGCCAGAGCTTAAGTAGAGCAAAAATCCAAAATGAAATTTACAATGACAACATTCCCAGTGGCAACCATCCTGCCCACTTGTCCTGGTACTAAGGGATCACAAAGATCATCGCCATCTTCTTCCTCTTCTTTTCTGTACAGCAAATATATACCAACTCCACATCTCGCTCATTTTCTTAGTTACCTGATCATTACAATTTTACCCGTGTATTTAATCGATAGCAAATAGAAAAGTCCCACTGCGACCTCAGTCTCTGGCTTCGACACTGACAAGACTACAAATTTGATCACTGTTGCTGGCAGCACTTTGGCAGGAGAGGTTCGCAACGCCGAAACCAAGGCAAGACCTACTTGGAGTCAAGAAGGAACTTTAAGAACGGGTGGTAAAAGAATTTCCGAGCCACTTGACAATTCGCCTTGGTGTGTATTTCCAAAGGCCAGTCTTACGGGAATCATGTCAGGGGCTCCTGTGACTTTTGAATTAACTGCGGTTCCAGTGGCAGTAGCTTCCGTTCATTTGTGTATGGCAGCCTTTTGTGTCGTTCGCCATTGGTCTTGAATCTTCGGTTGGTGAAATATGACCCTCCATCCCAACGAAACGGTAACTGGTAAAACTGCTTTTCGATATCGACATGGGAAGCAAAGAGCCTCTCAGATGGTCCAATACCTGTCAAATGTAGAGGCGAGATAGGATGCGAAACTCTGTATGATGGATTGTCGGATTCTTGTCGTATCTCTTGATACCTTTCATGTCCGTATTGCTGTATCTTCAAATGCAACTCGGTTTTTCGACAGAATAAACATGGGCTCCAGGATGGATCGGGTTTGATAGATGATGTATCCGTTATACAAAGAGTGTAGAGGTGTACCTGAAAGATAAGGCATAGGTTAGCGGGAATCTCATGTCTTCGTTCTGTTTTCGCCCTGACCTAGACTCCCCTTTCCACTGAGCAATAGAGTGTTCAGCCACTAATCATTAGGATATTAAGATGAATAACCTAAGGATATGATCTAAATTCCACAAGCCAGTCGACATGGTGATCTCGTATGCTATTGTTCCAGTGGCAGACGTCCTTTGTTCAGTGAAGCCTCAGGCAAGGACGATGTTTACTTGGTTTCGATTATTCCTCCACAGCATGAGAGGTCCGTCAGTACATAGAGCTTCGGTTTTGCAACTCATAAATTCTTGGTTTGGTACCATGGCAAAACTCTTGCCGAGTTACCTAACTGATGGTTTGCGTCGCCCCGGTTTTGGAACTAAGAGGGTGCCAAGTCCAAGGGCCACAGAAGAATCACATGGTAGAACGGTGTGCAGCTCGCGAGCCTACGGTCTAGATCCAAGTCCGGGACCGGAAATTACAGAACGTACTGGACGTCAGACACTTGTGTTTGTGGAGCTACATGTTCAACTATCTGGTCTAATTTCACAAGCAGAATATTCCATATCCAATAGAATATCCCCACTAATGCAAACGGTGTCCCTGTTGCCATGAAGTGACGGATCTTGGATAGCATACGGTCAAGATATGCTTGCCATCTTTGCTTGCCTATACTATGGGCTTCCATGATGCTAGACTACACTTGCTTGCATCTGTCAAACCAACACTTTAGCAGTGTGATGCATCTAAGATCACTTCAACGATGAATACCTGATGCAGTTACTCTCCCCCATCAGCACTTTGATAGCATCCAACTATAGTCCAGTTGTATAACAAAGGCCGTTTTCCCAAACATTTCGATTACCCGTTTACAAATCAAGTTAAACTGACGTATTGCTGGTGTCTGTTTGCAACTGTTTGCAGTCCCTTCTGCGGAGTGACCTTGTACCGCCCTCCAGGGCATCTTTAGGGGCCCCTGATTCCAACAACTAGCAGGCAACCCCCGATCTCGCACCAAAACTTCTGTTTGATTCCATCATTGCATGTGCTGAAGCTGTTGGCCACCCCAGTCCAGTGCCTTCCAGTTTCCGCGTCCCTTGGTTACCTAATTCTTAGGGCTAGCTGCCACCCACATTTCCTCCCCTCCTCCTTCCCTTCTCCCTCCTTCTTCCTTCCTCACCCAAACAACACGTCAGGCATCTTGAGACGCCATCCACTCTTTCGTCTTGAGTCTTTCGTACACAGGTAAGAAGTCTTCTCTTCTTTCCTTTCCCTTTCCCTTCCATCCCCTTTGTACTAATCACCACTTTCTGCAGCTCACTTGCGTGCGTCTAACAGTCACTCGTTGATTACTCGCGCACCACTCGCCACCATGTGTGTCGAGATCATCACCATCGCTCAGTGCGCTCGAAGCAGCGCTTCTGACGAGTACTCCTCCTGTGGAAAGCTTCACCTGATTGGCAAAGAACACGTCGTCTGCAAGGAGGCCCATGGCGACTGCATCTGCTGCTTTGGCACTTGCGGTAAAATCATTCCTGAGGTTCCCACTGGCATCGCTCTCTCGGAGATTTCTCAGGCTCCGTGCCTCGCCTGTGCGGGAGGCCAACTGAAGAACTACAAGGTTCTCGAGTCTATCCTACTCGATGGTAATGGAATCCATGATGAGAACTGGGACCTGAATCTCAAGGCTCTCCAGGCCGTTTGGCACCAGAAGTGTGCTTGCCCTCGTGGAATCAAGGCCTCTACTCCCAAGGACGACGCCACTGTCAACGAGCCCGCCAAGGAGCATGCTTCGGGTCATGTCGACACCAAGTCTGTCGTTGATTCAGCTGCTGCTGAAGCCTCCTTCACTGAGGTAGCCACCGACAAGCAGGGCCCTGGCCAGTCTGCTACTACTGATGCCCCTGGGCACGTTGAAGCGGATCCTGCTCCCGCCGCCGACCCTTGGACTGGTGCTCCCGTCGACACTGACCCTGTCATCACTGGCAAGGATGATATGGCCACTGCTGTCGCCAACGATAATGATGGCGACACTTCCATCAAGGCTGGTTCCGACGCCGGCAATGGTACGAGCTTTACTTGACACATCACTTGAGACTATATACTAACATTTACTCTTTAGTTGTTCAGGGTAGCCTCGATGGCGAGGCTGTCGCTGAGGCAAGCCGTGACGCTCCCAAGTCCACCGATGGGGCCACTCCCGTCAGTCGCCGCGCTGTTAACTTTGCTTTCAGCGCTGAGACAGCTGATAAGCTGCGCGATACCACCGAGAAGTTTGCCGCGCTGAAGACCAGCTTCCTCATGGGAAAGCCTATTTGAACTAGACGTACATGGAAGGGGTAGGATCGATGTGGTGGAAATCGATATTGCGAAGACAGATGGGAGTGATATCTGATGACGTTCTGAGCCGTAGGCCGGCTTCTTGAAGGCAGCCCACAAACAGAATAAAAGTTCATCTCAACTCTACTCTAAGATACATTACACCTTGATCAAGTTTACCGCCGAACAGTTTGCCTCGTGACCACAAAATATTTATGCTTCTCGACTGCATATCAAGCAAGGTAAAACACACGTTTGTCTAGTACTGACGGGAATAGGCAGGCTTTAACGACTCCACATCACCAAACACCATGACAAACCCTTCAGGTATTAGTACCCTCCTTTGTCACAGAGAGTATGGGCGATAAGTTTTTACGCCAAACTCCATGTCATGGCATTTATCCCTTGCTGGAACAAATTCTATACTCCTTGATCAACACTCATTCCTAACACAGGCAACGTGTTGACGAATGCCAATTGACCAGGGTAAGAGACTTGACACCCTGGCAATGGTTCTAGCCAATCACTAACGGATCTAAATCTCAAGCTGGAAGCCCCTGCGTCGCGGTTAAGCTCCTTTTTTCTTCAACGTCGCGACATTGTCAATAAGATAGCGAGCGTATTCACACCAATCTATGCGGTAGACTTACAAGCTAGAGTGCTGACATTTGAAGATCTTCCATTCTGCCTTACTTGTTCTCGTCGCAGAGTTTGCCAATTCAGTGGTTTCGTGGCATCTTCAGGGTTTTGCCAGGGCCAGATGGTCCACCAAACCGCTGAGACAATGATGTCCACTGATGGCACCCAAACTGCTGAGCCAGACAAGCGCACGGCGCAGGATCTTGTGAAAGAGATCGCGAAAGAACGTGGTTATCTTGGTGAAGAACAACTCGCGCGGATCGGGGAAATTAACCCCGAACTTCGCCGCGAAGTGGAAGAAGCGCTACTACGAAAAGAAGAGATGATTGGGTCTGCTGTCTTGACGTGCGTACGAGTTTCTAATCGGACATCTAAGTTGACCACAAGACATTCTAACATGCATTTAGGCTCGCTAGGAATATCTACACAAGCAACGCTAGGTTTGTCTTTGAGCTGCTGCAGAATGCCGATGACAATGATTACAGCACAGCTGTGTCACAAGGTCAGGACCCGTATGTCTCTTTCAAGGTACACCCTGACAAGGTGACGATTGAGTGCAATGAAAGTGGCTTTACTCATGAGAACTTGAAAGCAATTTGTGCAATTGGTAAAAGTTCAAAGGTCGGCGCAGCTGGTTATATTGGAGAGAAAGGCATTGGGTTCAAGTCTGTCTTCATGGCAGCTTGGAAAGTCCATATCCAGTCGCACAAGTTTTCTTTCTCTTTCACGCACCGCAAAGGAGATTCAGGTCTCGGAATGGTCACGCCTGTGTGGGAGGAGACGGATGAAACGACAGTCGACTCCTCCACTCGCATCACTCTACTGCGTCATACAAGTGAGGATCCGGAAGAAGACGAACGGCGGCGCGACGCCATCCGCCTCCAATTTCAAGACTTGCAACACACGATACTACTGTTTCTACGGAAGCTACGCAAGGTACAAGTGTCTTTCTACGACAAAGATGATGTTCAAACGGCAACCACCGTTTATTCTCTTCACGGAAGCAATCCCGCAACTATTCGAAAGGAGACATCTGATGGTGTAGATGAGAGACAGTATCATGTCACCAAGCACGTTGCTGAGAACATCCCTCGAAGCGAGAATAGGACATACTCGGATGAGCGGGACCGCGCTGACTCCTCCACTGAAGTCGTGCTGGCGTTTCCCTTGACAGATACGGGAACCCCAATTGTCGAGAACCAGGATGTCTTTGCGTTTCTCCCAATGCGACCGATGAGTTTCAAGGTAATTGAGGACACTTTTACCCACCCAGGTGGGTTGCATAAAAACCGGTACTGATTTAGTGGTTGATATAAATGTTAGATCACTCTTAGTGTATGTATTGCCTAAGAGTGGACTAATGATTTCGTCTGCACTGCTTCAAGTCCCTATTTTGAACAACCCGCCTACCACCTCTCCGGCGATTAACGAACTCTTACTGATTGGAATAGTTCCTCATACACACGGATTTCGTCACAGAAGCCAGTCGTCAAGGCATAGTAGTCAGCTCACTCTGAAATCGCGCTCTCTTGAAAGGCATCGCAGACTGTCTCATCAAGGCCATCGAAGAATTCTGTCATCATCCGACACTCCAATACCAATGGATGCGTTAGTTACCTCAACGAGACAGCCATCCTTGGGACAGTTTTTGGTCGAGTCTCCTAGACAGGATCAAAGAAAGAATACATCAAGTCAAGGTTCTCCGTACCCTTGGCTCTCGGCAGCTGGGTTACATGTACCAGCTACGCAATCTTCAGTCATGGCTACGCGATGAGAAGGGCGATCCCCTGTTCTCGGACACCAATAACGAGATATATCTCGCAAAGGAATATACCAAAGATGACCTCGACCTATTGAAGCCGTATGGCTTACAAGGAGCCTCACCAATGGAAGTTATTCTCCGCATCGAGAATGATCTTCAGAAGCCTCCTGAAGCTTCCATGATGAAGCGCTCGATGATAAGCAATGATGGGCATTCATCCGCTGCACGAGCGCTTATGCTACTGTTGAAAGGCATAACACTCGATGGTCCGGGTCCGATACAAGCACGGCCCGAGCAACTGAGGTTCATTCCACTGGACAATGGCGGATGGGTCTCTGCGAGTCGCAGGCCACTCTACTACTCTCATTCCTCTGGACAGCTGAAAATTCCTCGCGGCCTTGGTCTGGTTCTTGTGGCTGCAAACGCAGCATCCAATCCACATCGGCGAGCTCTACTTGACAAGTTTGGTGTCATTGAGGCACGGTTTAGAGATGTTCGGTTGACGATCATGCAGAAGGCGGTGCTTCCTGTTGCGGATGCTAATTCTTTACACACGTCGTCTTCCTACCTCAAGTTCATGTATCTTTCTGAGGCTCTTCTAAAAGACGAGGAAGTCCCGAAGCTGCTCAAAGACTTCCAGGTGTATGACCACCAGCGGCGCGCGTGTCGATCAGTCAAACATAATCTTTACCTACCAGGTGATGACGAATACGGACCACGTCAATTACTTTCACCATATAGCAGTGCACCCGGTTTTGACGTGCCATTTCTACACGATGACTACCTCCATTCTCCGCCCGCAACACCAGAGGGCCTTGCCTGTAACTGGGAGGAATGGCTAGAATTGCGACTCCGCCTGCGTCGCAATGTCCGCCTGACAAGGATGGATAAGAAGGAATTGACGATCTCTCCTTTGTTCCGCTATATTGAGAAGCATCGGCCTGACCGCCTGCTCGGCGCTCTACAACGGGCATGGAATATTGAGAACCTCAGTGCCACAGCCTCTGATCAATTGATCGATGAGCTGTCCAAGATGAAGGTTTCTTGTAAAACCCAGAGCGACCGTTACTGTTTGTTTTCCTTGATGTCAACTTATTTGCCTCTGCCAGAACTTGAAAGCAAGCGTTCTCGATATGCTGAAGAAGGGGGCTCTTTTTTCCTAAATCTAGGCGAGCCCATAACATCAGATACATACAGAGTCAAATGGGGTTTCTTGGTGGACCATCTTTATATTGGTCACACTGACGATTCTTGCTTTTACCTACATATCCTCAACGCGATTCGCCACGAAAATACTGCAGCTGACATTAGTCGAAAGTCCAGGATCTTGGATCTCTACGAAGTCATACATACCCGATGTCAAGAGGCCACAAATGTCCTTGACGAGCAGACCAGCACAAGGTGAGCTTGCACATTGATATCGCACGCTATCATAGACTAATTGCTACAGAGATACGATAGCTGGACATCGACTCGTATACATCCCCGCCTGTGATCCTCAACCAGCAACATGGGTATCGCCTGACGAGTGTCTATGGAACGCACGAAAAGAGATGCAAACAGCATATCCTCTTGCCCATCTGTATCGAACAGCATTTCGTCGATCCGAAGAAGAACTAGACATAATGCGGCAATTTTTCAAGATAACCCTGGGTGTCAGGGACTGTTGTTGGGAAAATTACCTCAACGAGTTGCGGAGACTCAATACACTTGGAACTGAGGACTTTGACTGGGTGAACGACATATACAAGTCTCTCAAAACGGAGCGGCCGAGTCTCGCCGACATTGATGCTACAAAGATCAGGTACCAGCCCTCTACGCCTATATCCACCGTATCCAACTAACGAGTACCTAGGAAAGCATTCGCTGCAGAAAAGCTCATATACTTCAAATCTGGCAATGTCAGTCGCTGGTATACAGTCAGCGAGTGTTTATGGTCAAGCGCCACCAAGATTCGAGGCAGAGTAGCCCTCAACGATCTCTATCCCGACCTAGAGGACTTCTTCGTGAACTTCCTTGGCGTACAAGAACTCACACTTAGTATGGCATATGATGAGCTCAAAGAGATGGGGGCGAGGATTCCCTGCCCCCCAATTGACGCTGTCAAAGACACAATTTGGGCACTCAATTCGTTGTTAGTGACGGCAGACCGCCTGCCAGACGAAAGACCGATCCTAAAAGGAACAGCATTCCCCGTCAAGTACCCGAATGGCTCAGTAAAGCTGCATCCAGGTCGTACAGAGTTCTCCATTGTTGACCGAAAGGCTCTGGGGGACATCTTTGGGACACGAGCCAAGACCCTGGACTTTACACTCGATGAAGTTCGGCGGCTAGAGCCATTTCTCTCGTGGCTCAACATGGGGTCGAGATATCTATCCGCCTCTGTTCGAGAAATATCTACCGTGGCAAGTGAGGGTATGAACAAACTACAGTCTTTTGATAGAGAGATAAAGCAAAAGGCCGACGGTCTCTACAGGTATGTTACCTCTTTAGCCCTGCCTTTCATAAGCCGAGCTAATCCTTATGCCTTTTAGGATCGCCGTCCACTACAACAGTCCTCGCACACAAAATGACAACTCGAAGCTCCATTGGATTCTTTCCCGCGCAGAAGTCCACGAAACAGACGGCATCTCATCCGAGCTTCATCTATCCCAAGATGGGCACGCGATAGTGCATGTTCAAGAACGAAGCGAGCCACATATACGTGAAGACAATGATGCCCTCAAAGTTTACGTGCCACGAGATCCCGAGGCTCAAGGATTTTGTTACTTTGCGGCGCTTCCGCGTCGTTTACTGGAATGGATCATGACAGATCCTTCCACCCTTGAAGTTAATCACGCTGGTTAGAAAGCATTGCAGATTGTCACAGCAGTCTTGAATGCTCCTCTTGTGATCATGACGCAGATTCTGGAGGCGGAGGGAATTATTGATGCATCGATCCCAACAGGCAGCTTCAAGGAAGATAATGAGGAAAGTAAAGACACTGACGAGTTCAATGCCTCCTAGGGAGCGGATGTGAATTACGGCAAAGACGCCCCGGGTGAAGCGGTGGATGAATCTACGTCTCTAGCCTTGGTACAACCAGAAGTCCGTGAAGAAGAGGCTGCTGGCCATGAAGACGTTACCACTCATCAGTCCGTCGGCACTGTGTCCCCGCCAAGGCTATCGGATTTTCCCATACGACAAAGAAGTCCAGCCACGTCGAATTCATCCGTGACTGGACAACTAGTCTTCACACCTGCTTCTTCAACGGCTAGTCATTCCAGTCGGAACAAGCGAAAGCCTGTACATCACACGCCAACAGCAACCGCTAACGCCCGCCACGGAGGTATGGTTGATGATGGACAAACGTCGTCTGGAACAGCCAGTCACCCATCGTTTGTGTTCGGGTCGTCGCCTGCAATGCAATCCGGCTCTGCATTCCAGTTTGATGGTCCAAATGGAGCCACGCTATGCTCTACGATTGAGGATGAAGAAATTTATCTAGGTTTGATCAATAATGTCATTACTTCGGCTCGTCATGGGACAATTCCTCGCCGCGAGTGCTTCGGTGAGCCTGGACTCTTCAGTGCGCTACCAGAAGTTGATGAAGATGTCCAACTGTCACAACGTTTCCGCTCATATGGACCTAAAGAGAGAGATATGCGCATCGGAGCTCTTGGCGAACTATACGTAGGGTGATACTAGTATTTGGTGGTAACGCGGCTAACACACTTGCAGATCTTTGAGCTTCTTCTGGGGATCAGCCCAGCTCTCTTACAGTTCAGCAGAGACAATTGGCAAAGTCGGATGAGAAAGTTCATCAACATCCATCCTAATTACTCCGACATGCCAGCATGGACGGGTCAAGAGACCGCCGATATTGTATACTTTGATCGCGGGCGAGGGTTGACAAAGCATTTGGTGGGAAAGGGACAGCTTGGCCCCAGTTGGTTAAACGTGAAGCCTCTGTACTTGATTGAGGTCAAGTCCACAACTGGAGACCGTCGCACTCCATTCTATATGAGTAAGCGACAGTACCAAAAGGTAAGTCTTTTATCAGGGCCATGTGCTAGATAGACCATTGCTAACAACATGAAGATGGGGGAGTACTCGCGCACATTGGCATTGTCGGCGCCTACAGCCACGGCCACGACCGCGCCCACCATTTACCTGATCGCCCGGGTCTCGAATGTCGACAATCCTAACATACGGTTGGATCTGTACTTCTATCCAAATACATTGCGAGCGCAAGGGTCATTGGTCTTTACGCCCGAAACGTGGTCGGTTGTTCCTGGGTCTGTTGATCCTGGATGGTTAGGCTAGGGGCAATTGAAGCGTTCACTTCTGCGCTTTAGGGTACAAAAATAAATAGTCTAAGATGTCTGATGGAATGGCATAAACTGACCTACTCATTTCGTCTCTTATGCTTCCAGAGGCCATTTTCTGATTTCAAGGGCAGGATCAGGTTGACATGGATGTTCATACTCTCATCAGTTGTTCAAAAAGCGCCTCTTCACATACGGAACATTGTAACATGCCGTAGTCCTCTTTGTTCTTCCGTCTTGTTCGACCAATGTCATGTTCAAGTCTAGTTTTATGGACTCATTCGATCAGTTCTCAGTTGTTCATCTGTTTTCCCAACAATAGTCCGTTTATTCACAATTAACAATGAGAAACCGAACATTTGCGACAAGACAACAAAGAGTGACGGAGAGCCATCAAAGCTGTAACCTTGGCAATACCGCGGATGACAAACAAAGACCGATCATCTTCACAGGCCTTGTTCAAACTGCACATTCATTCCATCGACACTGATGGATGAAGACTTTAAACACCATGCCTGTAAGTCTCTTCACGTTTTTCTTGGGTACAAATAGTTGCTTTCGTCTCCCTCTCGGAGTTTTGTTTTCCTCATCAAACTATTCGACTATCTACAACAAGCAAACATCTACAGCAACAAATCTACGCACAGCAATCTCAGCATTTCTGAACCATCTACATCTACTAAATCTCACATCTACATCTTTCAGTATGTCGAACCGTAACAAGACCCCCCAAGGACAAGAAAAGAAGCTTCTGTATCTTCGTGGTACTGACCCCGAGTACAGTAACACCATGCCTCCTACTGGCCCGCGTCTGCACCTCCGCGGCATGTCAAACCGCAGCGACGAAACCGACCAAGACCGCAGCGACGGGAAGTCCCCTCGAGGCAAGTCATCCGGAAACCCCAACACTCCTAACCGCCGCAGCACGTTCAACCCCCAGGCCGAACCTTTCACTCCCACCACCACGTCGCCTTCCACTGACCCTAGCTCCGCAGACTCGTCTGCAAAGAAACCAAGCGTCCAGGATCAGCGCGAACAACTGCGTCAGATCAACCTCATTGAAGATGAGCGCGATCGTGTGGATGCTGTGGGTGACTTTATCTGGGATCAGAGTACCCGTTGGACTGATGAGCAACTGGAGGAGGAGAAGAAGGCGTTGGTGTTGGAGGAGCGAAAACAGCGACTTGGTCATCGGTAGATGCTCCTAGGTAAGGGGGAGGAGTGAATGGGGAGGAGTTGGGGAGTGTTCTACGATGCTGGCATTGTAGAGGATTGACACAATTGGCGTCGGATAGCTGTTTCTTTGGACAATTTATTTTTTGATGCTTTAGAAATTAGACATTGGATGATTTCTTAGCTTGGCGAATTGGTGTTCTTTATTAACTACAGTCTTTCATTCAATACATTTTTTTTTGTCTTGTTTAATCTGTTTCTTGCAAACAAAGACGTGAATTAAATTCTATATCAATACAGGTAATAAGTATGTCTATTTTTTTGTGACTGTAAGTAAATATTCTAAGAAAAATAGTTAAAATATCATAAGCCTACTAATTTCGTCTCTTATGCGTCCAGCGGCCAATTATTCTGATACCCTGAGGTCTGGATACTCAACCGTAGGGTAACCTCCGGATTCCGCTTACTGGACCCGCTTGTCCATCGGCGGAGTGGATCACGCTGCTCCGAAACACCATCGGAGGTCATCCCCGCGTCATTCTGACGCTTCATCAGAAGCCTCTCACTGTATGCTTGAAACATTTCATTTTGACGTCTGGCATGCGCAAATCTTGAAATAGCAACTCTTGGCGTGTTGAACGTGCAGCACGATTGATCTATCCATGACGTAACCTTCTGCAGCATGTCTGTCCATTTAAAAGACATCCAAAGCACGTTACTCAACTGAAGCAACGGCGATCGCAAATTTTAGCTTGACGACATTCGAGATCACCATGGCTTCAGAAGATATCCCCGTTACTAACGAAAGCATGGGGCAGCCTCTTTCGGCGAAGAACCAGGTCCTTACCGCTGGCGCTGCAGTGACACAGGTACGTTGAAGCTCAATTGAACGACTCTAAATACTGTAGACTCACGATGGACAGGAGTTTCGACCGACAAAGCACATTTGTGCTCATCTCAACGCTTTCCATGCCTACGCCGATGATCCCTCTCGCTTCGTGGAAACAAACCATTACTGCGCCCATCTAAGTACGTCGTGCCCATGCATCTCATTTCCCTACTAACACTTCCAAGACGAGGACGTCCGCCAATGTCTCCTCTACGACTCCGACACACCCAACGCACGCCTCATAGGAATAGAATACATGATCACCCCCAAGCTCTACGAAACACTCGACCAACAAGAGCGCCAACTCTGGCACTCGCACGTATACGAAGTAAAGTCGGGAATGCTCATCATGCCGAACCGCGCTGTCCCCGAAGCAGCTTGGCAGGTAGCTGAGAACTACGAGATGGAACAGGTGGTGCAACTGTACGGAAAAGTGTATCATTTGTGGCAGACGGACCGCGGGGATACGTTGCCCCTAGGAGAGCCGAAGCTGATGACGAGTTTTACGGCGGATGGGCAGTTTGACTTTGAGAAGCATGTTGGGGAGAGGGATGCGAGGTTTGGCACGGATTGGAGGGTTAAGAAGGAGGCGAGGAAGGATATTCCGGAGCCGGTTATTCATGATGGTGAGTATTGTTCGTGTGTTGGGTGATTAAGGATTGAGCTAACGGTTTGTAGATGCGGATCGGGCTTGGAAGCAGGCCTAAGGGTATCAGAAGAATTAGCCGCTGGAAGTATAAGAGACGAAATCACTAAATCAGCTTATGCTACTTAGACTATAGTCTTTAGGCTATTTATTTTTATAACCTAAGACTTAGGAGGTCAGCTTTTCTGCTACCCAGTAGGAAGGGTAATTGATGAGAGCGAGGACTGGTTAAAGTGGATTGAGGTCTGGAGCTTGCATCAACAAGAGTCACCAGAGCAAATGGGGGTTGTAACGCCCGGAAGGAGGTTACTGCTTAGTCATGTATTTTAGTGGGCTATAGGCAGCGCCTTCTGCGCTGTAGCCCGCCGAAGCAACTTAACTCAATCAACCACCTTGCATTACCACCCTGGCCTATCGATTTCTCAGGGTTCTGGCCATATACGACGTTGCAACCCTCAAGCGCTGGAAACTTATCGCCGGCTCATGTGAGAAGTATAAGCGCAATAACGCAAAAAGGCGGCATCGCCGAGATTTGCACAATGCCACAAGGCCCACGCATTTGAGACCTGAGCCACTGCCACGAAGAGAAGAGGAGAGGCAGCGACCTGGGAGAAAGAGGAATCCTACAGTCGATATGGTGGCGATGAGCACGAGAGGGGATACGGGGGTCGGCGTCAGAAGCAACGCCATCGATCACCCCTCCAGGTCCCGATAGATTTCACTTTTTCCTTTGATGATTTCGATCCCATGGGACAAATCGTGCCTCTCTCTAGCAGCGCTGGAGACGTGTCAGTAACGACACTGCCACGCCAAATGGCCCCAACTCAGCCGATTGCACGACCCCTTCCGCCATTTCCTCTCGCACTACGTCTCAGGACCGGCCTTGTCATCGAACCGGTTGAAGTTTTGAGTCAGCGCGAGTACGCCGCAGTCTAAGCCAGTGTCAGTACCACCTTGTCACGAACCGACTTCCTACCTCAGGATGGTATGAAGGCCACAGACCCTCAGGGCAGATGATGAGATGAAAGGCGTCATTAAAAGTAAGTCTTGATCAGAATCATGGGTTATAGCATTGCTAATATGAAGGAAGGGGTTAGGTTGCACGAGTAATTAGGATTTTCTTGATCAGACATGCCGACAAAGCTACTGAAACAATCCAGAAGGATTTAAATGGGATGGTCGGTTGGCCATGGGATCAGCTTAACGGGGATTTCGGCTTCTTCCCATGCTGCGAGTCATTGCGATGTTTTGTTTTTTGTCTTTCAAACTTTGTACAAGTCCGATATTGTGATTCGATAGACTCAATTCTTTACTTTCTGTCCTATCCTCATCGTACAATTCGCGATGCATCTTAGTGTGCTCCAGGCCTCAATCCCGCCCGACTAACAATCGTTTTCCTTCTTCCAAGCCTGATCCGCATCTACAAACGTGATAGTTGAGTCCCTCTAGGCTAGTATTCCTCAGCACAGACTGTCACTCTGATGCAAATAGTCTACCTTGCTGTCGAGTGACAGATCTTTGATAGTATCCGGCAACTGGTGGATGTGCAGTTAGTCATGTCTGTGATGGAATTTGTCCATAGCTTTGTGTTGAGCCTGCTTCTACTCTATAAGTGTAATGCATCGAGGGTTGCTTCGGCGTTTAGAGCGCAGACATTGCATGTGGATTGACAGCCAAAAGAATGGTAAATGGACATCAAGATTGTCTATCACAATGGGTATCATCTATTATCGGAACTTTATCGATCATGATCGGATGCACAGCCGTCCTGTCTCCTCCATACATATGCACATCGAGCTAAGTCATCAAAATGCATCGTGTTCACTTCCCAATCGTCACTCTTTGCGGCAACTGCTGTACTCCCTGCGCTTGCTGCATCACTCTCGTATCGTGAACCTTGCGATCAATCCCCCGAAAGTCAAAAACACCCTCCAACTCTTTCCTAACCGCCAACAACTGCTCCTGAACCTTGCGTAGCTCCTCAGGCTTGTTATCCTGCACGACGTGCGCCTTGACGTGGAGAAACCATCGCTTCTGCTGGTCCACTGGTGTGAGGGAGTCGAATGATGGTAGACTGCCCAGTGGCATGGATTGTTGCTGCTTTGTCTCCATGGGAACATAGTTCTCTATGGGATGTAGGAAATAGTATCGTACTAGACAGAACTCAATCTCGTCCCTATAAAAGCGGTACATTTCCTCGATTGTTTCCGTCTTGAACCTGCACCTTGTTAGCGACCGTAACTCAATTGCAATTGCTGTACTCACGTGTGGTTGTTGTCGCGCATAAGTGAAGGCAACATCTTCTGCTCCCAAAGCTCAACCTTTTTCCTCTGCGTAAGCAAAGGCTGACCCCTCGGCGGATCGGGAAAGTCCGTCCACTTCAAGACACCCTGTGTCGCATCGAGATCCATCGCAGGCGCATTAGCCCCCATGTCGCGATCCTTGAGCACATCGTAGCGTGTCTGGAGAATGAAGGACTGCCGCGTCAAGTTCTGGTGAAGCTCTTTCCACAGGAAGCCCGTGTTGGGAGGGCTTATGGGTTTCTTGATGGAGCTCTGGTTGAAGATTCCCATGGGTCGCGGGGGTCCCTGGAAGTAGAGGACTCGTTGGATAGACTCCCAGGGATCCATGTTGGTGAGGCCGCCTAGGACGGAGCATGCGCCGGCGAAGTCTTTGTCCTCGATGAGGGCTGTGAGAAAGATTTCGTGCATTTTGGTGGGCTCAGAGGTGTTGCTGGCCTAACTGATGACTGTGTGAAGGTGTTGTATGTTACGGTAATGTGTTCAAAGATGTAAAGGGAATGCGCTTCATGAACAACAGCTTGTATTGAATGCGACGAACTGAAGGTGGTATGAGAGCTACCCCACCAAAGCTTCTGACCAAAGAGCTGGGAAGTGGAGGAGCTACATGATTGGCCAGCAGGCCAGATAGTGGAGCTTTTTGCTCGGATACTCGATTGTTCCGTTGCTGACTGTGCAGTCTCACACGTGACTTCGTGATTGAGTTCGTGTTTAGACGTGAGGAGCTAGGAGAAACATTCAGAACGTTGGATAGTGGTTTGAACAATGGAGTCAATAGCAATTAAGAAAAAGTTTTATAATCATGTTAAGAAAAATAAACAATATTAGATACTACCGTAATACAACTTCAATTTCTACTTGATATCACCTTTTTGCCGATTTCATTGTGAGCAAACAATGGTCTAGGTTAGGTACCAGGCAAGAGGTCAGCTAATGGCGTGGCCGCGCCAGCCTGGATCCTTAGTCCAGCTTGACCCTGCATGCACTTTACTGAGACAACACTATAGATGCTTATCGCGTCCGATAACCACGACACAACCCGATGCAGCCGCTGTCGATACCTATAGGAGGAAAATGTCTTCAGATGATCAGCCCAAGCGCAAGGCCTCTGATGCGCCTGTGTCTCCTCCGCCCATCAAGCGCAAAGTCCAGAGCGGCACAACCAGTGAGTACGCGCTCCGAGCTCCAACATCACCATCGTTCTACAGCTACAGCACCGCCGACATAATGAACTCTCCGTTAACGTAACTGCCTAGAGACTGCTATAGCAAACTTCTTTACGCCGACGTCACAGAAGCCCAAGGACCCTATTGTCTGGTCTGAACGAAGCCCCAACAATAACGATGACATCCCCGGGACACTCCTCGTCGGTCGATTCGAACCCGAGAAGAAAGAAGACAGAAAAGTAAAGAGGAGGAAGATAGCCGCTTTTGATCTCGACTCAACCCTCATCTCTACCTCATCAGGGAAGAAACACGCCAGCAGCGGTACCGATTGGAAATGGTGGCACAACTCCGTCCCCACCAAACTACGGGAGCTGTATCAAGATGGGTACCGGGTCGTGATCCTATCGAACCAGGCCGGATTGACATTACACTTTGATGCAAAGCACAAGGGACCCAAGGCCAATGCGCAGAAACGAGTTTCCGAGTTCAAGCAAAAGTGTAGCGCCGTCCTCAATAGTCTCAACCTTCCGACCTGCGTCTACGCGGCGACCGAGCACGATATATATCGAAAGCCGAGGATTGGTATGTGGAAAGAGGTCTGCGACGACTACGACATCCCGGAGACCGAAGTCGATTTGGAGAACAGCGTCTTTGTCGGCGATGCAGGGGGTCGCACGGCGGGCATAGGCAAAGGCCCGGGCGGGGTCGCGGCCATGTCGAAAGATTTTAGCTGCTCGGATCGGAACTTTGCCCACAACGCGGGAATCAAGTTCATGACGCCGGAGGAGTTCTTTCTGGGCGAGAAAGCTCGGAGTTATGCTCGTGAATTCGACCTGGCCGAGCATCCTTTCAGCGACGATGCCTCATCGGGGAACTCCGTTGTGACTCTGGACAGAACTAACGACCAGGACATTATCTTATTCTGTGGGCCGCCCGGGGCTGGTAAAAGCACGCTTTACTGGAAATCCCTCAAGCCTTTGGGGTATGCGCGTATCAACCAGGACCTGCTCAAGACTCGCGACAAGTGCGTTCAAGCGGCGAAAGAGCATCTCCAAGAGGGAACATCGGTCGCGATAGGTGCGTTTCCCCAACTTGGATACCCCCCTGCACATACCCCATTTCCTGTCCCCCTCACGGCGCTAACCAGGGATTCTTTGCAGACAACACAAACGCCGATCCAGCGACCAGGACGGTTTGGGTAGAGCTTGCCAAGGAATTCGGCATTTCTATCCGTTGCGTGTGGTTCAAGACGCCTCTCCAAGTGTGCGAGCACAACAACGCGGTGCGGGCGCTGAACGAGTCGTTGAACCCCGAATCGAGGCTTGTGCTGCCTAAAATGGCATTTACGAGTTTCGCAAACCGTTTCAAGCCACCAAGTGTCAAAGAAGGTTTCCAGGACATTATCGAGGTTCAGTTTCAGTTTCGTGGTACGGAGGAAGAGTATCGCATCTGGGGCCGATACTGGACCTGAGTATCCGTACCATAGATTTCTCAGTGTTTACAAATAGAGTACGAGGGAGTCTTTGTCATGATCATGCCATCTCCGCATTACGAAAATTTATTCTTCCTCATGAGCTCCAAATTCTCTCTTTCCCCTGCTTGTTCCCCGTTTATCAGTACGGTTGATGGGGTTCCATTTGCCTTCTTGTAACTCTTTTGGGGAAGACCAAGCGATGAGAGTAGCATCCTGGACGGAAGCGAAGTGAGAAATGGATCCGTTTCCCACGCGGTCTACGGAGGATTGAACTAGCCTGCTCACAGTGAGAAGGGGTTCTGGGGTAGTCTAGGCCTGTGGAACGTGCTCGGTGGTTAGAAAAAGAAACCGAACGACGCTTAATCGGGTCAATCTCCAAATGAATCACTCCCTAGACCAGGGTGGGAAATCTGTATCCGCTCTGTAGGCACCAGCGAAAGGACTGCGAGATGTCACCTGGCCACTCATGTCTCGTACACGAGTTTCTGGTTGAAGCAATTATTGAATGATAGTGGGCCATCAGAGAATAAACCGGACCGATCGACACCCTTTGGGAAGACGCTACGAGTTCAAGCTTAATTGTTTGGTCTTTGTAAAGATCAGCGTTTCGTGGGGGAGATGAGAGAGGAGAGTGGCATGATTTTGCGGAGATGAGATCTAGAACTTGGGAATGCTACCGTGACCCCATTGTTTAAGCGTCGTCGCTTAGGATTTATGGTTGTTTTATGCTTGATTCCAACGTGCATCTTTCTGTCTGTCTTTGGGGATATCTTTTGAATGAAGTTGTTTTGGTTCCTTGGCTTTTGGGGAATTATCAACGGGAATTATTTTACTTCTCCAATGCCCAGCCGGCTCGATTTGCATTGGCACGACTTGGCGTAACGTGGGATTTGATTGTAGCGGCTGGGCATTTCCGATTGATGTATCTTGGCAAAGCCACCACCAAAAAAGTGTGTGTAGGACACTGACGTCGCTAATGTATTCCCTGGAGAGTGTGTGGAGAGTGTGGAGGGGGAACATGTTCGGGCAACAAAATTGAGAACCTGGTTCTTGCCCGTTTTTAGTCAAGGTTTGGGCTTCTCCACGGGGGAAGGAGGGACTGTCACCGTTTTTAATGCGGAGGGCATGGAAATGGAGTCCCCGCTATTGGAGGAAGGAGTACCCACTGACCTTTTGGACACAAGATCTTCACCTTGACATACTCACTTTCTCTGGAGAAAGGATTAACCCCCACAACTGGGGTTAACCTTTAGAGTAATGGTCGGTGTAACGAAAACAGGCGGGGGAATCTCATCTCGTGGGGAAGACAGAAACATCATTTTATTATAAAGGTCTTGTCCCTCTTTTGTCTTTCAGTCCCCATCTCATCCCATCCTCTTTCCATCTCATCCCCTCATACAACCTACAACATGGCTGGAGGCGTCAAGAAACCCGTCAACATCTTTAAGCTCAAGGACTTGGGCGAGCCCGCCGGTGTCTTCAACTGGAGACTATGGTTCGCCGTCGTGTCCTTTGCGCTCCTCGGTGCCGCTCGAGGTATCGATGAGGGTCTCATCTCTGGATCCTTCAACTCCAAGGATTTCCAGGAAAAGATCAACTACGAGTCTTACACTGAGGTTGAGCAGGCCAACATCAAGGCCAATGTCTCTGCCATGGTGCAGATTGGTTCCGTTGGTGGTGCTTTGATGTAAGCTTCTTGTTTATTTACTTCTTTTTTTTCCCTCATCTAACTAACTGTTTAGTGCTTTCTTGGTCTGTGATCGCATCGGTCGTATCTGGGCTACTCGATTCCTCTGCACGCTCTGGGCTCTTGGTATTGTCATCTTCATGATTGGTGGTGTCAATGGAAACCTCGGTGCTATCTATGCTGGTCGCTTCATCTGTGGTCTTGGTGTTGGTCAGACTCCTGTCGTCGGACCTGTCTACATCGCCGAGATTGCCCCTGCTGCCATCCGTGGTCTCTGCTCTTGCATGTTCACAGTATGTTACCCTTCTTCACTTCTCACTATAATGTCTAACAAAAACAGGGTGCTGTCTACATCGGTATCGTCCTCGCTTACTTCACAAACTACGGCGCCCACCTCAACATGTCCGACCACACTCACAACCAGTGGCTCGTCCCCACAAGTCTGCACATCATGATGTCCGGAATCATCTTCATCCTCATGTTCTTCCAGTCCGAGTCTCCCCGCTACCTCGTCAAGCAAGGCAAGCCCGAAGAAGCCGCAAAGGTCCTTGCCCGTCTCCGCCAGCAGTCCCCCGAGAGCGACTACGTTGTCCGCCAGGTCGCTGAGATCCAAGCTGCTCTCGACCACGAACTCGAGGCCACAAAGGGTGTTGGTTTCCTCGGCAAGGTCAAGGAGTTGATCTTTGTCCCCAGCAACTTGTACCGTCTCTACATGTCCTCCATGGTTCAGTTCCTCTCCCAGTGGTCCGGTGCTGGATCCATCACCCTCTATGCCCCCGATCTGTTCAAGATTATGGGCATTGTCGGTAAGCAGGAGGGTCTTCTCGTCACTGCCGTGTTCGGTATCGTCAAGCTCATCGCCGCTGTCATTTGCGCTCTCTTCCTCGTTGATGTCATCGGCCGAAAGCGCGCTCTTCTCATCGGTATCACTCTGCAGACCATTGCCATGATCTACGTCGCCTCTTTCCTCACCAAGATTCCCCAGCTCGGTGTCGATGAGGACTTTGAGCTCCCCGCCGCCGATAAGGGTGCTTCTCGCGGTGCCATCGCCATGATCTACGTCTCTGGCTTCGGTTGGGCTCTCGGCTGGAACTCCATGCAGTACCTCCTCACCGCCGAACTCTTCCCTCTCCGAATCCGAGCTCTTGCCACCTCTTGGGCCATGACTCTTCACTTCGCCAACCAGTACGGCAACTCCCGCGCCGTCCCCAACATGTTGCTCCCCGTTGCCAAGGGCGGTATCTCCCCCAAGGGTACCTTCTGGTGCTTCGCCGCCGTTACCTTTGTCGGTGGCCTCTGGGTCTACTTCTCCGTTCCCGAGACTAGCGGTCGCAGCCTTGAGAACATGGACGAGCTCTTTGAGCTTCCCTGGTACAAGATTGGTCTTCACGGTAACAAGCACGTCGAGGAGCTCGACGAGGCCCGTGATGAGAAGAAGCGCTATGCTGATGAGGCTAATGCCACTGGCATCGAGCTCGAGCACCAGCGCAAGCAAGAGGCTTAAATGTTTAAATGGTTACAAGTGGAAAATTGGCCTGGCGGTGCCGGGACCTTGGTATATAGTCACGAATCCTATGAATACGAATAAGTAAAATTTTATTCTTTATGATACATGTTGTTCTTTATGATAAATGTGAGGTTCTTTATGATAAATTTTAGACAATTTATGATAGATTTGAGATCCCCCCTTTACCGTGATAGACCAGTCGCTACTCCATTTGTAGATACTCCTTCATGTTTGTGCACTGATGTTCCCGCTAGTAATAATCCCCCCCCAGCTTGCTCGGTTTGCCCAAATCGAGTCTCTTCTCCCACACGTCTCTTTGCATGCTGTACAAATCATGCCCAGAACAAGATCATGAAGACTCTTCCAATGTCTAGTCGTAGCTGTGGAATGCTAGGCTGGTAGGAATCCCCGGACAAGGCCCATAGGTTGTGAATTAGCTCTTGCTCATCGTTTGGTGTGAGCACGAGACAGAGACAGAAAAGTCTTCGACATCTGACCAGGGGACGAGTGCGGCGAGAGAAGACACTGTAAGCTATTCACACTTCCACGTCGAGGGCGCTGTGCCACCCTGGTAGTCTTTCTCTCGTGTATATATATATTTGTCGTTGTTGGAGCGAAAATGCTTGTGCAGCTTGTTTCCAGATGGGTTTCTGACGTTGGAGGGATTGATACCATTTGCTGCAGTACACGCAAACTCGGGTAGCGTTCTCGTTTCCATGAGTTTCTTTGTAAGGTATTAGTGGTGTCAAAATCATGGCCGAACATGTCACGTAGAACAATCCACGAGTACCTGTTAAAGGGCTGCGTCGTATGGGTCTTGATGACTTCGTCATGTTCGTCATCACTGCTGCAACATCATTTCTTGCTGTCTTGTCCTTCCTCTGTACCTTCGTTCTCTGGAGGTAGATCTTCATTTCGTGACGTCCTGGAGCTGTGGAAGTCGGGTGGTTGTAACCTTCATGTTGACAACTTCTGCGTTGAGTAGTATGTCAGTTCCCCAAGCCCAAGTTATGCTCAATGATGTCCCAGAATACGTGTTCTAGGGCTCTTCCCGACTTGGTCATTATCCAGTTGCAAGCTACTGTAACGACTAGACCATAGAAATGCCACAAATAAGCAAGTGATGTCTTGACAACTGGCCAAGGCCGTCGAAGTCACGTACACGAACTGTCCTGCATATGCAAAGAAGACTCCAAGAAATACTCTTGCGTTCTGTTGATGGCAAGAAGATAATACTGAGTTGCCCTCTTGTGCGTTTCCGTGACTGATATATATCGAACTGCTCCCAGCATCGGCTTCAGAAAACATCATTTGTTTTCCTTTTATATGAAGTGTGTGGTCCATCCAGGGTTTATGGACATCCCCAGTCGTGCTCCAATGTGGATGATGCCTTGGCCTCGGCTTCTTGTACGCGGGCAACAACTGCTGTCCTGAGCAGTATAGCAGGTCCTCCTGGTTTCCATACCTCGCGCGGCGTTTGGCCCGTCAGCAGGACTCTTCACGACAGTCTCGGGCCATGTAATGGTGTCGTATATACTGGGTGCAATTGCGTAGACTTGTTGGACCACTCATCGATGAGGTGGTTCATTACCAACCGTGTTTATTGTGAAGGCTTCAAGTCCGTTGGATGTGAGGTCGGTTCTGGCCCGTTTGTTCTGGTTCTGAGCCGTCTGTGCTAATGCATAACGGTCTGGATCATGCAATATGTCCTTAGAGCCGATGTTGTGACAACAGAGAAGGGACTGCTGTGAGAAATCGTAGGGATCCCGGATCGCCAAAGATATATACTTTATTGGAACAGTCACTTCTCCGACGAAAGGGGGTTGAGGTATGTCCGCTCTGGTCCAGCAGTCAGGACCGTCGCCCTTGATCGACTAGCTTGACTGTTTGGCTGCTAGTGAATTGAAGACTCGCCTTACGGCATTCCCACACCTTCATGAATGGCTCTATGGTAGCCTTCGCTGCAGTATAGCCGCACCACTGAACTTCCAGCTTTCGTCCTCTGCTATAGCGATGAGAAGCCAAAGTACACATAGTCATCTTGCAGACGTCCGTAGCGTGTTGCAGGGACTCAGACTTGGAAGAAGATTTGGTAATGATGTACAGGCAGTTGTCGTCCTTGTCCACCGGATCTTGCTCCGGGACACCTACTTGACCTGCTGGAGGGCACATCATGACGATCCTTTCCGCCGTTGCGCCATGTACGCCTCATCGACGATGCAGAACTGGAACTAGACTTCGCCGAGACTGTCGATCTCAGGTATTGGTAAACTCGATACGGTTACCGTCGGCCGGTCGATTGCCAATATTGAACGTGAGTCACTGTTGTCGATGGCGTCCCGGCTATACTGCTTCACCTTGGCCTCTCGAAGTCGGTGGCTGCCTCTCCTTTTGAGCTTCGTCCAAGGGGTAGGGGGATATTGTCGGCTTTGTCGCTGACCGCTGACGATTTGTCTCTCTGTGCCTGTCTTCTTGATCGTCGCTGGGGATGTTGTTCCGGTATATAAAGCGAAATGGCCCGATAGAGCGGTTCTCTATGCAAAAGGACCACGCCTTGTAGGTTGCGAGCATGACGGTGCGAAGCGGCTCTGCCCCCGCGCGCATAATTTGCCCTAGCCCGAAGATAGCTATAAGACTTCAGTCCCCTCAACCGGGGCGATGTACATAGCCTGACCATCGACGCCATATACGATAGGTCCCATTGCGACTCGACATACGGCAGTGCAGTCAATGTCGTTCAACCTTCCCATTGTGAAAAACTGGGCGTTCTCGTTCCCAGCTGACCAGTTCTTCCCGGCAAAGCACATGCTGTCTGGCCTCTCTCGCTTATGGCTCTTCTTCGCCTGGGTGAAATGTGCCCACTCGCAATCGTGATCGGGGTTGGACCTGATGTAGTTGTATGCGGGGGGCCGCACATTGTAGTCCAACATGACTTCTTGGGAGATATCGTCTTTTCGTTGATATGAGTAACGCGAAACTGCTCCCGCTTACGAGCCCTTCGCCGGCCGTAATGACGAGGGGACCACTCGACGGTGATGGTTGACAGGGTCCGCGAATGGCAATGGCTGTAGAACTTCGCATCGAGAGTTTCCAGAGCTTCGAGAGCATCGTGTTCAAGTCTTATGTCGTAGGAGACGAATGCATTAGGTCGGCGGGCCTCTTGGAGGCGCAAATTGCTAGGTCTATTCGTCCGTGTTCCGCAACCCCCCTTTGCCCGTTCTGGTTCTATTGTGCGATCCAGTCAGGCTGTAGGAAGTGAGGATTGCTTCAGACGTGCTGTATCAAGGTCACTTGCGTAAAGCTTTGAGATTAGGTCTCCGTGCGAGAGTTTGTTCAACACCCCGAAATCGGTCTTGTGTTTGCAACTCAGGATGGTCGAAATTCCCCGAGAACTGGTTGGGTCCCATGTTCATTTATCAGTTTGTAGAATCTGATCCCTTATTTGATCATGCGTCGGTGCTTCTCTAGAGTCTGAATATCTCTCATGAGGCCACTGTCTTGCTGGTAGAGACTGTTGCAGCGTTGTTTGTGTCTTTGTCGATGAGCAGGTTGCAAGTCCCTGACAGACCTTCCATCGTCAGATGGCGGACTATCCAGCGGAAGACCCGGGTCTTCTGGACCAGCTGGTGCTGGCCCGCGGGCCATTTCTGGGATCTGCGAAGGGTATATAGGTTGTAAAAAGTGTTCAACTTTCACCCAATGGCAGATGTGACTTAATCCTCGGCGCAAGATCAGACAGGTGACGGGCAAAGACATATGCCGGACCGCGACTCCTATGTTAGAGCTCAGAGAATCTGTCAATTTTTTGTTCAATGCGGAATGGACCCGCCAAAAGTATCCAAGCTGCGTGTGATGTGGGCATCTCACAATGACACACGTCGTCAAATGGCTGCATGGTGTTCTGACATAGACCTCCATCGTCGGTGGTAAAGTCTTTCATCCCTTGGCCTCAATGGGTAATGTGGCACCAAGATGTGGTCAAGAGTGTCTGTTGACATTCTCCCATTTGATCTCGAAATTGGCGTAACCCGGCATTCAGGGCGTTTTGGTTCTTCGACGATATCTCATAACGTTCCTTGAGATTGATACGCAAACGTGTCGTCGATATCACACACTAAGGCGTCAAATGCAGCTGACATAAAGATCGCTCCAAATGTGAGAGCGAGAGTACACTTCGCAACTCCCTGTCATTTCCACAGACCTCGTGTCTCTGTGGCCTGGGCAGCTGAGTTCTCTTCCGAATGTAAGCCATGCCGAAGAGTGTCCACTCTCTTTTGTCGTTCAAGACGGAGTCGCCCAAGAGAATCTCTTTGTGTTGTCGCTTAGAGGCCTGAAGCATCCAGAGACACCTCTTCCCGAATGACTAAGATAGCCCAGTAGTGCTCTGATGATCACAAAGCCGCACACCCACAAGAGTCTTGAAGCCTGCAATCGTGTACCATCTTGGGAAGATCCAATAGATGGGCTTGCTACGCATCCACCTCCAAGTCACCAATGTTCCATGTCGTGTGGGAGGTATCGGAAATGGCACTAGGATCAGCTCCGTTTCTGCATACTCCTTGCCTTGGATAGGAAGACCTCCCTTTCCTTATGAGGACATGGGTAAGTGTATAGCATCTTCCTTTCTCATTGCATTTGTACCAATTGGTCTGCATTTGCTGTAGATTCCGATCGACAACATCCCATCAGGGAATCTCAGTGCCCTGATAATGCGCAAGCTTGTTCCCCCTGGCTAGCTATGTTGTCATTGTCTTTTGATCCTTGTTAATCCGGAGGAGTCGCGGAAATGATGCATGCAAGCTATCACATCCATAGACTTGTCATTACCCATAGCCTGCATTCTTTCGAGGCGCTTCTCAAAATTGCGGTTCAGGAAAATGAATTGAATGGAAACGTTAAATTCCGGGATCTTGGGATCTTCGAGATTTGAGACCAGTTCGGTAGACTTCCATTTCAAAGCGAAGTAGGTTTGCGGCCACCAGTCAGCATCCATGATGAAACACCCCTAGAATTGCTTGCCATCTTGAATACTGCCCGAGGGTAGTCATAATACATGTAGACAAAGAGGACTTTCTAGGCCGCGTCGAGATACCATATAGCAATGATGGCCAGGTGGAATACCCGGCGCATGGCCTTTGCCACGTTTAGCTCTATAACATCATCCCCTTGGTTCTGAACATCGGCGACTGCATCCCAGGACTGGTCATCGCCAACATGCCCAATGCACGCATGGTATCCAGATTGTCCATGGCTTTCCTCGTACTCCTCCATGAACCTGGCCATCCCGGCTAGGCTGTCGACAACATACATAAAGACCATCTGGCCTGGATTCCTCCTCCAACTCTGCCAACAGATGGTAGCGTAGATCCTGAAATTTATCTTATGTCAATCATCGGAAGCATTGGCGTTGGTCTGCATATGAGGAACCTTTGTTGAATAGTTGGCAATGACTCTGAGCTTGGAAAGGCAAAACATGAGCATTTCCTGTTCTGTTGTTTGTTTGTTGCGTCTCCAATAAAGCGACACAGAAGCCCGGCCACATCCTCCCGCTGCTTCTTACGATAGCTTGGACTTGTAACAGGTTGCCGACTGCAACTTTGCTAACCAGTGGTTAGGCTTGGTCCCGGAGCAAGTTGGTAGAGTGTCGAACAGATCGTCGGAACAAAGGTTGCCGATCTCGTTCTTCTGGCATGTGTAAGACTTCGCTTCTCAAGCCATGCAGAGGGCTTTGTCGACCCCTTCAAGTCGTAATATAAGTCGATTACAGCTTCTCGAGTGTTTTGAACGAAAGGGTGCATAGAGAGCAGTGGCCCTGACGGCGGCAGTATTCCAGATCAATAATAGTTGATGCGTAGGGTCGCCGGTTCCATTTTGTTTTGGCGACATTAGCTTCAAAATGAGAAATAATCCCATCGTCGTCAGTGCCGATTTCTTCGGTCCCTGCCACATCGGTACCACGCAAGCGTGATCATTTGAGGAAACGGTCGGCGAGGGTGAAAGTAGCCACGAACAACGTTGTTGGTTATATAGGCGTGTTGTCGAAGATGTTTGGCAACTCAATCAGGAGAACCCCGTCGTAGTGCGATTTCCTTTATTTGCAATCTCGCTGCCCACAATATATCAAGTGCCTAGAAAGAAAAGAGGCATTTTGAAGTCCAGGTAAATTGAGAGCAGAACATCGTTCTCATCTTGTATGTTCTCCAACGAGTTTCCAGGCGGCCGTACATGTGTATGATAGACAGCTCGATCACACACCCTCATGGACTTCTCACCCAACAGTTCGGAGCTAGGTCTATTAACCAAGGGCGCTCCTCTCGGAACGGCCCAGGGTCCGCTGCCATAGACTCAGGCGCGTCTGGTCGGTGAACATAGCGTTCTTGATGACAGGAACCGTGGCGCGGAACGTTCCGATAGGTGTTGGTCCCAAAGCCGGAACCCAGATCATTGGCAGGTCAGGGTAGCCGAAGCATTAGTCGTTATTGTTGACTTCGTTGATAGCATCGTCGATCAATTCGTCAATACCCTCATTGTTTGTAACAGCTGCGTTTGCCTTCGACTTGAAGCCGTCAGGAGAAAGTGTATCACTTAGAAGGACGAGCAATACACTCGATTCGGTTGCTGAGACGATCGAAATGATGCATATGGGGTCAATTCCATGACACATTCGATCAGGTAGTAGGTCTGTTGAACTTTGGGCAAAGCACTACTGTTCTTGGTACACAGGTCATCACCATTAGCCACTGAGGCACAACGGTAGAACACTTCGCCTTGGGGAATAGTGATCGGCTGTACCACTGTATCGGAACTCATCCATGACCTCCAAGTTCTTGTCGACCAGCGTGTTTCTGGAGTGATATTTCATCATCCTTCAATAATTGGTGATTGAAGAGTCAAAAGAGTATTGAGAACACTTGTCGGCTTTAGTATTCGAGATAGTGGGTTCGTCAAAAGTCTGATTCATGCTGATGGCAAGATCGTATGCCCACGATAAGTGCTGATTATCCCGGATAGGCTCTTGAGATATATCATGAAAATAATAGCAGGAAACTCCACAGCCATGGAAGGTCCGCAAGTGAGGGTATAACCTTCTGCTCTGGGCACCCCCACTGAATCCAAGTGACCAAGTTGGCCACACTTGACTTCATGGGATCTTCGTACTCCGGTGAAATGTGCCGCAAGACGTTAGGCTAGATCAGTCTCAAAGGTATAATATACTTAGACTAGGCGTTTTAGACTACTTATCGTTGTAGCCTAAAACTTAGGAGGCCAAGTATTCTGTGATTTGGTGACTTGGGGAAAGGAGGGAATTGCCGCGTTTGCGTCAGTCGAGTTTCTCCTGCTTTCCACCTGAGCTTTGCGTCATTCTTGATAAGCTCGGGAATTATGTTGCTTATATAAACGTACAACTGGCTGAGATAAGCGACAACGAGACCGTGGATGTCGTCAAGTGTCCCCGGGATCAATGGTCCCCTTAATCTTCTCACATGAGCCGGTGATAGTTTCCAGCGCATGAGGGTTGAAACGTCGGAGATGACCAGAACCATTATTCCTTCTTCGTGTCGCAGAAGGCACATGCTTGAATCCTGTGGTGAAGCCTGTTGATATATAAGTGATCTCGAATTGACCCTCAGCCATGCGTCTTGCTCATGTGATCGTCTCCAATGAGCAATATTCATCGAGATCAGTACTCCTCTTAAACTGGTCATTAAAGGCAGGCTTACTGCTGCCTCTTCTTGGCTCGCCGTAGACTTTGGATATGGTCGACAAACACACGAAAGTCTTTAGCCTAGTTTGCTAGACCCCTGAACTGTGTCCTGTGTCTTGAAGTTGTGTCAACTGATGATGGCCGCCAACCAACGCCTCTTGGTGATGAACCAAACATGTTGGTTGTTGGTTCTTGCGGAACTCTGCTGGAACTTAAGGCGTTTCAAAACGGCATCTGCAATATCGCACATAGCCTTTAGGTAAGACTTTCGTTATCGTTGGAATAATAACATCTTTGTGAGAATAAGGTCTTCAGCAGCAATATCGATGCGGACTATACGAATAGTATCGGCTGCCTACTTAATATCGAAAGTAGGGTAATTGTCCGACACAATCATCAAGGGGAAAGGGTCTAGCATTATGGTCGATCCCGAAAGATCTTCCATGCTTATCTCCTTATGCGCCACTATGGGCAGTAAAGATGGTTCATCTTTACTGTCGATATCCGCAATGTGAGCATTGAGGATGTTAGAAACAAAGTCGGAAAGCCCAGCTTCGTATTCATAAGCCTTGTTGCCATGACGGAGGTACATCCAGTACAGACCACATAAGAGTGTGAACAGTTGCACGGATGAGTGTCGCTATTTCCGTCTCGACGGGTAAGAAACTGGTAGCAACTTATAATTGCGCGGTTCAAATCTTCCATTGAGTACTTTCCAAGAACAACATGATCATTATTTCCGCCTTCGAGTTCTTATTGTACATCTAGGCCGTGGAGAAGCATGAATCGGATAGGGTCGATGCAAGAGGTCTTTGCTGAGTTGGTCATCGAAGGGTTGTCTCTATAGGTGACTGGGATAAGCATCGGTCGATTGAGGTTGCTGGCGATGTTGAGTGCCCATTCCTTCGTTGATAGGTTGGAATGCAATTTCAGAATATTGACTGGATTGGGGAAGTTCGTGGTCTTCTTAGCATCGTCGGGAGACTCGTCGGGAATATTGCCACCGGGTCGGTAATATTCGACAACAGCCTTCCATAGGGCTGTGACTTCGCATGCTTATCCAGAGTAGCAGCATTGCGGGATGCTTTGCTGATCGATGAAGTTGGTTCAGGCAAGAATGGTTCACAATGGAAGTTTTCGAAAGTCCCTTGCCGTGTCTTCTCAATTCTGTCTCGTTCATTTGTGCTCTCCGTGATGACCTTAGATATGGCCTGTTAGTTGTAGATCCAGCAGTGATATACTTGTTGAATTATGGGGATCGGTTGGTGATAGAGATCACCAAAGACGACTGAGGACGGAAGATCCATTCAAGGGGAGAATGGTGGGGGCTCTTATAAATGGGCAAAGTGCCCTGCCACTGGCAAATGAAGATGTCTTCACTATTGCAATCAGGATCGAAGTGAAAATGAGCAGATAGAAATCGACGTTGAAGGCTAAGACCGTATCCTTTGTAAATAGGTCGCCTTCTTGATGGGATACAATTGCTTCTGGGGATCGAGGACACTGGCCATCCAAGGTTCAGCACATCGTACATGGCTTGCTAGATACCAGGTTATATACCATTTGTGTTGATAGTGTTTGTGATGCAAGAGAAGTCCTCATACTGACCACCTTTCGGAACACTGCTGTAAGACGTGTCCTTGTCCACGGCGAGTATTCGTAGTAGTTTTGACTCCCGTGGTAGGTAGGATAATGGAAGTCGGCCGTGCGATGGCGTGATAGATGGAGGAAGACATGACTCAATCTTGATAGATCGAGGTTTGATAGGTGTAATGATACAGAACTCCATTGAATTGAATCGTGGCGTTGTCTGTGTAAAGTTCTTGAATTAAAGCCGCAACTATGTACCGCATTAGCTATCGTTCTTAATGAAGATAAAATTCAAGACTTACCTGTATAGGGCGATGTATCAATAGCTGCTCTGGTTCAGATGGTTAGGGGCTTTCGCGTCGTGGTCGAATATAGCCAGCATCTAGAATTCGTTCAGGTCGCCCAGGGCAGGGACGAAATTTCATTTGATGCGCCAACAGATGCCCTATTCCCCTAGGATGACGTCTCATGAGAGTACCAAGACTCGTTGAAGGCACGAGAAATGGCCAGTGTTGTGTTTAGATCGCAAATATTATACCCAGGGTGCTCAACAAGAACCATATTTTCGTTGGGTTCGACGAATGTGTGCGGTATGGTTGATTCGTCGGGTTGGCTGATTGATGATGGGGTTGGGAAACCTTCTTCCAGATCAAACTCGCGTGTGCCCTGGTCAGAGACGAGATATCGTGCTGTCCTGCGCAAGAAGAATGGTCTCATTGCCTTCGCAAACTGAGTACCGCACTGTTGGAGATAGGGCCACGTCAGAAGTAGCTTACTTTATGTGTGTAATGGAATTTTGTTCCTCAATAATCTCTTCGTTCTAGTTGACTTCCACTGGTATTTTCGAACCATGTTGTCGCTGCGTGTTATGTAGGCCCTGCTGGATTTCAAGGAAATCGTTTATGTCGAGTTCACACGCTAACGGTAGAAACGTATCCCGGAGGACGTGTGCTTCCGGAGGGACAGGAGAGGGTTGCGGGAAAACATTGGGCAGCCAAGTCTATTATCTCGGTCGGGAAGCTTTGAACCTGCAGCGCCAGAGCTAGAGCTGACTTCGTTTTGTGTAAGGTCGAAAATGAACAACAGATTGAAGACGTGGTCTATATGACGATTGTCAGCAGGTTACTCAGAAGTAGTAATGGGCTTTTGGTTACGTTACATCTATTTTCCGAGTAATAAAACCACGGATCGACAGCAAGTATGAGAGGCGCAGCCCTTGTCTCAGTAGGCGACACTGATGAATTCGTGGGCCGCGTTAAGATGAGCTTATGATAGAATGAATACTGGTTTGTCTGCGTGCTGGCGTATGCCTTCCGAGTGCCAGTTGTGATGGCCTCTGAAGTCTCTGAGTATAGAAACAAGTAGTCTAAGAAGCATAGTCGAAGCTGTCATCATTCCGCAGCAGCTCGAGCGTGGGCATAGAGTCCTCTGATGTTGATACCTTGTGCCTTTGCCAACTCGTCCCAGAAGTTCTCCCATCCGGGAGCCAACACATACAGCGTCTTCAAGCGACTAAGGTCGCGGTCAAATACACGACGGTGAATTTTATGTGGCCACACGCTTAAGTACTCGACATTGCTTTTGAGATAATCAGGGAAATTGATTCATAGCGCCGTAGTACGACGCCAGTGACGAAAATGAGGTATCGGAATCCGGCCTTCATACGTAAGTTTGCGTATATTCTTGGAGGTCCAGACAGTGACTCAGTGCGAACGTTGGTGTTAAGCAATGAGAGTTCTCTCATAGCAGTCATCTCGGCTCTGTCGAAGAGAGAGAGAGTACAATAGTACCGCATATGGACGAATAGAGGATAACAGTTGGCCTTTTATCGGTAGAGACCCCAGAGATGTAGACTCGGAGGGCTATGCCGAACTTGTGTGATAGAGTTCGATTACAGATCTTCAAGTTATCGTCGATGATGGTAGGTATTCCGTTCTCTAGGGTTATCTCGGAGAGATCAGGTTGTCGTTGCAACTAGCACGGGGAGTGATATGCGGCGCGTTGTAAAGCACTAAGGTCGCTGAGAAAGCTACGATAGCTGTAGTTTCGATACCCGGTTTGAAGCCTAAGCTTCATTCTGGCGAGGCCATCAACAAGGTGAAGTAAATGTTATGCCAGTCCTTCATTGATGACAACAAGTCATGTGTTGACATTATGCCGTTGTAATGGAAGTTGATCTATCCCAGGCCCTTGGTGTACGTCCAAGTGCCAAAGATCATGTCAAAAATTGTCCATCAACTCCACTGCCCCGGTAGTCGGTCTGTCATGATAATACCGAATGACAATTGTTTCCAAAGAGGACAAGGCCTTCAGCTGCGCATCGACCTGCGACAAAGCCTCATGGAGGGACTGTAAATTGCTATTGCCGGGAGCTTTCCCCATAAGACTAAAGGCATTGCTATTGTGTACGTAAAACTCCAAAGTCTTGAGGTTGCTGCAATAGTCTCGGAGAAACTGACTTTGACTGGGTCGTAGTCATATGTTGCTCCCGCCATGTAATGCGACTCCAGGGACCTGGCATAGATGGAACAGGAAAGCGTCTCAAGACCTAGCAAAACAATGGGTGATTCTTGAATATATTAGATACTTTGTGGACATCCATGCGATCAACATTGTGGCTTCGTGTGATACTATCGCCTGATTTTGAAGCCAACACCAGTGAGATAAGCTGTGACAGTATCACCCTTCCCCGTGCTGGTCAAGTTGACGACGTCGCATAGGTAATATGTGAAAGCCGATTACGTGCCAGCCGGGCCGCGCTTTGGAAGGGCATCATACGGAAGATCTTCAGGAGCAGTTCGACAGGGATACCTTCGAGGGATTTTGGAAATGTTGACCACAGCGTAGTCGAAAATGGCGAGCATCGAGACCAAGAGGTTCCCGGATCAGCGGCCGAAGGATTCCATTTTAGCTACATCATGTCAGGGCAGACCTTTGCCCTGGCACTAACTTGCAGCAAGTTGGAACGTCAAACGAAGTCACCGAAGGTATCTCTGTCGCTTGGCCATCAAGAGGCGGAACTGCAACACGGTTGGTGTGCAGGCATTCGACTGTACCGTACGTTGTGGGCGCCAGCCGGAATGAAGCCAATGTTGACGAGTGCTGCAGTCGGGATGCTCTACCTATCAGCTCGGCTCAGGCCAATCGAAACAAGACCTCTGAGCGTCAAACATAAAGTCGTAGCTCATCCTTTAGACTAGGCAGTTGTAATCGAAGTCCTCCGTCGTCGGTAGACTTGATGCTTCGTCCACCGTGAAGGCCCAGTTTCAGGTATTCACTTAGCCAAATCTTCACCACCTTCTTGAAGTTTTTACTCTGGGAGTAATTCAGGACATGCCGAATTGCAGTCGAGATCAGTTGTACTGTTGAATCCTCTCGTCGCGGGTTAACATGTTGCTGACTGTAGTCAGAGTGAATGGATCTCGGACTGCTGTCTGGGGAGATTTGGCTGTTCGAGGTAAACAGATCAGCGCCTTGATCCATAGTTGGAGCCCCTTGATTCCCTCAGTGCCCAGCAGCACCAAAACGTCTCGCGACACCGAGGATCGGTTATGCGTGAATGAAGGTATAGTAGCTCGATAGCTGCTCCCGTCACAGACCCGTATAGTGAGGACAAGGAAGATCTTGCCGCAGTCTGGTGTATGGTCAGATTTGAGCACCGGGGCGTAGGCGATGGACGGCCGCCACGCGCCTGGATTGATTCCTGGCATCGGAAAGACAAAAAAACGCGGCAGTGGTGTTCTGTTCGAAATGGGCCCTTGTCAGATCTACAACGTCTGCGTTATATATCCCTTGCATGCTGGTGTCATTTACCCGGCGACCGAGGTCGTACACAAAAGCACACTGCGCTATGATGGCTGGCGTTGTCATCCCAGGGACCTTCTAGGTAGTGTCCACTGTCCTCCTCTCAATAGTACCACCATGTCGATGTGTTGAGGCTGGGTACTTGTCATTCTCATAAGCAATCTGCTCTTTGGCCATCGACTGCATAGAAGTCTCGGCACTCATTACTAGTAGGAGTCATTCATCTGAGTAGATGTAGCTCGACTTAGCGCGGTTGGCTCAGGGAGTAGAGATAGAGGCTGTAGAAGACTGCACTTCTCGCATCGTTTCCCCTCGCATATTCAACCCAAACAAAGCGCAACGTACTTTTTGTCGCGGTCCTGTCGCCAGATGGCATGTGGTTCAGGGGAAGCTGAGCCAGCGGGGCGAAAGAGGCGGAATAAGCTATCGGTGCTGATCTCCTGCGTCAGGCCCCCGCAGTACGCACCGAGAAATTTTAGGCAAGCATGATCATTTTAGACCATCTCTTACAGATTTCTCCTAAGTCGTGTTGGTACATGCATAGACGTTGTCTGCCAGCAGCAAGTTGTATACCCGGAGGAGATAGATTGCGTTGCCTTGAGGTTCAAGACAGCACTAGGTCTTTCGGAATTGGTATATTTTTGACACAGAATTGGCGTGGCGATGCTTCACATGTGGCGAAGAAGTTTGCCTTCAGATGAAAGGAAGTACCCTCAGGGAAACTAGATCATCATCGTAAGATAGCGAATTGGCGCAATAATTGAATCAGTCGCTCAAAGGCAAGTCAGTCACTCGGAACTGCGCTTGTACTCGGAAGCCACAGCTGTGTTCGTGTGTGATAGGAATTACCGTCTTGGGGTGAAAGCTGAGAGATGGTTGTTTACTTTGTCGTCCGATATTGGTGAACTTGGGCGGGCAGAGTCTCTTGATGCTCGTCGTCACCTGGTCTCGACTGCTCTGGCTTGAGCTTCTCACGTCATCTACCGCAAAACATGGACGGATTCGTCATTTGTCTTTGCAACAGCCTCCCATATGACGAGTGCTCGCGATTGAATGCTGCTACTATGAAAACCCCAAGCACATGGGTATGTTGCTAGGCGAGTTTGGAGAACCACGCAAACTCTAGCAGTGAACCTGTAAGACCTTTGCGTGTATGGCATGTCGGCAGTACCCCGCCGACAGTCTTCGCTTCTTCGCAGTGTCTGTACGAATGACTGCCGTAATTTTTCCCAGTGTTGACAATGTCTTATTTCTCAGGTTGACGACGATAGCTGTCGATGCTCCACTGTGGAATAAGTAGAACATTGGTTGCAATTATCTTGGTAGGACATGGCAGACTAGACTCGGTAAACCCCGACCTAATATAAGGAATGCCGTTGTATTCGGTTTGTGTCCATATATCGTCGCCTGTGTGGATTGGTACCCTTTGACATGGATTGAATGCTTCGAAAAGTAGGATTGAATCAACCACAGATCTTGTCCCCTTCTGCATTCCTGGCAACATGTTTCTGGCCTAACTGGGACAGTCGCTCAAATTAAAGAGGGTTGAGACCGGACCGAGTTTGGGCGTGACGGTGGGATTGGGTTGTGAGCTTATGATCCAGCGCAAGCAATCGACATAGCATGGCCAGGATTGCCATATAATTGACATCGCCTGTCCGCAGTATCCGCTGTGCTAGACTTGGTAGGTAATAACTCGAGGCCAACCTGTCCAGGCTGAGCTGTAGTTGAATGTAGCATAGGTGGTGTTGGGATTCGACTCCATCGACCTCCATGTGCTGTAGTGAAACAGGCGCACCGAAGTCAATTAGACTGCTTAGAATCCCGTCTTTCATCATATTATTAGCGACTGGATTGAGCAGATACGTTCCAATCACGTTTGGGACATCATGTCCGCATTTCGTCAACGGGTCAGAGTCAAGGATACCAATTGCCAGCCTCGTGCCATGCTCACCCAATGCGACCCTGTACCTGCATGAGCGACATGTGATCAGAAGCTTATCAATGTGGGTAGAATCACGCCCAATTTAGTCTAACGGTGATGGGCTGTTGAGTAGATAGGCCTCATACACCGCACTCTGCTTTTGAATCTGGATGCAATGTCGCACCACTGACTCAGTTTTGTGTGTGCATTGCTCCATGTGTCGAGAACAAGTGAAGGCTTTGTTCCTGAATACTTCATTGGAGATCGCGAAGCAGCCAGACCCGAGTGATTGAGGGCTTCGGGATCAGGGCGTATCTTGTCACTCACCTTCTGTTGTTTGCATTTTTGTTACGCGTGGCGGGCAGACGAGTAGACAAGCAGCCATTTCTGGCAAGGTGGACTGACGAACTTCTTAACTCAAGCAGCTCGGCAGGGAGCCCTTCGGGAGTTCTTCAAGGGTGAGGGTCGAGGTGATGTGAGAGGACAACATTTTGATCGAATGATGATTTTTTATGGATGTAGGAATGGGTGTCTTGGAAAGGTGCTTCAAGGAGAAGGTTGTTGTGCGAATCTTTGGACACCCATTTGGAGACGGCATATTGGAATTGCCTTGAGATGAATACTCAGACACAATTGTACTGCGACTGGCGGCACAAGTTCATCCCAGTGTATAGCGATCGTACAGACAAACTCAAACGGGGGCGAGAGCCTTTTGAGATATGCACCGATCGCAAGTGAATGCACAGCACACCCCTTCCGATTGTGTGTTCATTGTGTCAATCACCGGGCTGTTGTGTCGGCGAACGACACCGTGAGCTCAACACAGTCTCTGTTGCTGGTTCAATTCATGAAGAGGAAGCGTTGGATCTTCAAGCCAGAAGGTGTATCGTTTGGTTTCATTTCCATGTTTGAGCAGGTGCCGGTTTCCACTTTGGCGGCCTTCGTTTAGAACACTGAAAGTAGCCGCAATGCGATGTCAGGTGGATACCGTCAGGGACCAATGTAGTGGTCCATGATTCTGAAGCTACTATATCAGTAAACGATGCATCGCCATTCAGGGGAGAAAGTGAGGAGCGAGAGGAAGTAATAGTTCATAAGGGTGACGGCGAGGAGCATGAGGGTGTAATAGTTCCCAAGGGTGACTTACGTTAGTTGGTAGATGGATGTAGTTGTTTTGGTTCAGTTTGGTTCGCGGCGCTGCGCTGAGTGTATATATGTAGTCTTCTTTTCTCTTGCGGCAACCCTTTCGGCCGATTCTTCCTTTGTACTATCGACGGCGAGGCGAGGAAGAGATAAGACTGCGGGAACGTTTGTTTGGGTGTTGATGTAGCCTTGTTGTTTCAATGCCGATGATGTCGTAGCGGACGGGGAGTTATCCTCGGATCAGTATGCTTGTACTGGGTTTTGGCTTGCTGGTAATGGCGACACATGGCTTCTTCATTAATGTCGCAATTGCTCCAAGTTCATAACCCTCAATTGCCACTATGATGAGAGCCACCACAAGGTCTTCTTGAGTCTGGATGATCTCATTTATGAGATAAATGTCCAGGGCTGTGATAGTCTTGTATTCCTCGGAAGGATCTTGTGCTCCTCTGGTGTCATTGAGTAACTTTGAATCCAGCATCCCTTTCGAGATTCGATGTGTTGATGTGTTTCTGTTTCAATATCGAGACCAAAGCCACTTGATGTCTAAACCAAGAATGGTGAGAGACCAGAACACATGCGTGGAATGCGGTATATGGGACAGGATCGTCTTGGATGTAAAGCTCTTGGTAATGATATTGACGGGTTTGGGATTGATCGCAGGATTGGTCGTACCATTCCCACGCGGTCAACTTAACCTCAGACCATCTGGTTCATCGAATCTGGAAGCTCAATAGTTTTCTTGATGGCTGTAGTGCCGATATCGTACCATATGCAGAGCGGTGCGATATTGTAAGTACCAGTTCCAGATTCAATTCAACTCAAATGTCACAGAGTTTGAGAGTGGTGAGTATACAGATCCTCGATCTCCATGCTTTGGTTCGCCAATATGCCTGAGATGAGGCCAATTCTCTCATCTCCATGGACAGACGTCACTTTCTGTCTCGTTCGCAGATAGAGTACGGTCGGTTGCAGGGTTCTCATGTCATAGTGGTCGAATGAGAGAGCGAAAGTTCATGATTTGAGAGGACGTCATGCGGGCCGCGGGTACAGAGAGGGGGGCGGTTTCAATAAGAAAGGCGGATTTGTGCCCCAGAACTCTCTCGTATCGCCGTGCAGGTGCACAGTCCCCAGTCTGGTGGTGTTCCTAGGTACTCCAGTCTTTCCAGCAAGTGTGACGTGTTCGAAATTCTCGTCCATGTGGTCCTTGAAGGAGGAGTTGTACCAGTGGGTAGGGGGCTAACTGGCCGTTTAATTCTGTAGCTCTCTGGAACACACAGAGTCGTGACTGAAGCTTTGTCTTCGTCAACTAGGTTTTCGAGCAGCACTTGTATAATGTCGTGGTTGTATGCCCACCAGAGCCCTGCAAAGGGACACTGTTATAGCGTCTTGCGAATATCGAACACAACGAAGGCTTTGCGACAAAAAAGGATACGCGATCATCCGGGTTGTGTGTAAGGTTGGAAGTATTGGTGTGTTTGGATCACGCCTGTTCTCAGAGGACCTGGACAGATGGTACTATCCCGATTCATCGTATACAAGCCTGTGAGGGCAATGACGAACAGCAATAGCATTGGGTTCGATGGCTGCATTGATGATAGTCCCATTCGCACAGGATCTTAACGCTGACCAGAGAACATTCGTTGAGACAGACAGGGTGCTAGACATGTCCTCATCGCTGAACGCCACGGGGGATGTCCAGTTTAGGTCGCTGTTGACGACAGCAGTTGCTAGTTTGGTGAGAACATCAAAAACCAGAATGATGTACTTGAATCGTGAGCAGGGCTTATTCGAAAGGTAAAGATGAAAGGCTCAAGGCACTGCTCAAAATGCCAAGCTGTAACATGGCGAGGCTTCTGCACGCCGATCCATGCTATGGCCACGAGGTCTGCGGGTGGAAGCCGTCCCAAGGGTACCACGCGACCCATTGCTTTGTAGGCTACTCAGCTTGCCACTACACACCTTCGTCGCCAGATCCAATATTTGCTTGACCGTTGTGGTGGGTGGCAAAAATATTGAACTCCTAACCCTTAGGATAAAGAAATAAGTAACCTAAGAAACATGGTCTCAACAGCATAAAATGACCTAATGATTTTGTCTCTTATGCTTTAAGTGGCCAATAATTCTGGTACCCTGAGGCTGTTTCGCAGCCGATCTTGCAGTTCCAACTTCGCTCAAAACCATGACTTGAGCTGTCGGGTACCCTGCAACTGGACATCATGGTGCATCCAAACTCCGAGTGTTGATGTGTTTGGTGTGAAACAAGGTAACGGCCTCGTGATCGCAACGTTCATTCGGGCCTTGGCTCCGGATACATCTCTGGTGAGTATGAGACACTTATCTTGACCCGGAATCTTTCGCTTTCGTAGTATAAGGGCCGGAGTCAGGGTAATACCAAGACAAGACTGAAGCGGCACGGGATTCGAGTTTCCATTCCTTGTACGCCTTGGCGGTGTCTCCAACGTTGGAATAGCCTGATAGCAGTGTCGGGTGCATATCAACATCTCATTGGGTTTCGACGTCGTCCATATCATCAGGTTCAGTAGGACAAGCCGCCATACTGTCCTGGGGCAGTTCAACATGTTGGAACTGTCGCTCTCGACGTTGGATGTCGACGAACTTTTGTCGTTTTCCAATGTTGGAAGACTTTCGATTATGCGCAGGTCGTTATTGCCTCCACGGCACAATGACTCAGTTGAGAGCCTGGTCTTTAGTACTGCCGTTGTATCTCGCTTTGGGCGGCGGAGACGCTGGTGGCTGAGAGAACAGCCCATGTGTTCATGAGAGGGTTCGTTCGCGCTTGACCTCTCCAACAACCAACGAACCAGTGAAATCCAATTTGTGGTCGGCTGAGTTCTGTCTTGGTACAATGGACGCCGTTCAAGACTAGTGAATGCATTGGTGATATTGGAAGGCCACATTTGTGATAAGGGCAGTGATTGGTATCTTCGAGTTTCCCTCACCGACGGCATGAGAGTTTCCAACTAGCAGAAAGTTGAACTGCGAGGGGAATTTACCTATGAGTGCCAGGTTGAGAACTGTTGAACTCCCGGGCTATCAACTTGAGGTTGCCAATTGCTTCGAATTTTATCCACTCTGTGTCCAGTAAATGACACACGAGTGAGATTCAGGTTACCGGATCCCTTTGCGAACGAGGGTACATAGACAAGTTTGACCACATGTTCGTTAAAGATCTCCATGTCAACACTTTTGACCAATAGGCATAAGTTCGTCCAAACACATGTTGTTCAGGTTCGATGCGTATGAATGGCTGGTCTGAACCGTGTTGCCTCAGTGATGTTGAACAGCTCGGAAATGGGGATCCCGGTAGAAACCTCTTCGTCAGTCGCCTGGGATGTTTTGCCTGAGTAGCGTGACGTTGTCCAATGTTGTTCCGATATTGTGCACACTTCACTCAATTCAAGGAGAGGGAAACATTCTCCCAGGTGGGTTCCCTCCTCGAATGTTGGGGGCTCCAGTGATTGTGAGCTATGTCGTGTTCTCAGCAGTTTCCTCTTCGGTAAGTGATTCGATTCGCAGGTATCGTTGGTGCCTGCCAAGGTCCAAGTGACTGAGAGGAAGACGGGCATAGGGGTTGGGTATTTGAGGGGCGAAACACCGCCAATTCCTTGGTCTCTTCGAAGTGTCTTCTCAGTCGAATGTAATGTCTGACTATAGTATCAAAGTCGCCTGCAATTGAGCCAGTTGCGTTGGACTTGTCGTGGGAGAAGGATATCGATTTTATCTCGATTCAAGAAGGCGACAACTGTGGGCGGAATCTGATATCTTTGCTCCAGACCACCGCCGGTATTGGGAGGATCGTCGTATATAATCTTGAGAGAGCTGTTGATCTGGATTATGTGACGGTACAGTTTGATGCAGAAACCGGGAGGATAATTTCGTTTACATCGATGAGAGACGATACATAACCAGTGTCCAATGTTCTAAGACGATCCACGCTGAAGTCGCCATAAACCAAGGCCCTCGTGCTCAACATCTTGTCTCAATTTTTTTGGTCTCTTTGTCATGCCATCGAAAGTCGCCGTAATGATGTTCATGTAGTCTCATCTGCACCGAAAAACCCGCATTGGACGGTGGGTTTCGTGCAGTAGCTGTACGAGGCGTGACAGTAGCAGGAGGCGCGGCAGTAGCTGTACGAGTCGCAATAGTGGCTGTTACGAGTCGGTAACATAAATGCAGCGGCAAATGGATTTAAATATGTCAGGTTGTTCATGCTAGGAGTTAAGCCTGAACTTTAGTTGTTTGGAAGTGTCTGTTGAACAGTATCTGCAAACGGGGCAGGTTGTGCCAGAAGAGACAAGGTGCTGAACGCAGTAGACTGTCCTGTGTGAGTTATGCTGCCAAGCGCAGCAGGCTCTGTCTTCTGGCAGCATGCCTTTCGCACAGCGGTGAGCAAGGCGTCTGCATTTTTATTGTCTCTTGGATCCGATGCGACACTCTATTTGTCAATGACCCTCTGAACATATATCGTCAATTCCACGTGGGGCACGAGGCTGGCCTGGAGTAACAGATACATCGTCGCTGGGGCAATGTTCGCAGGTTTTGTTCCAACCCTTCAGGCGGAGTCAAATTCGATTATTGGCCTCGCGACAAGGCTTGCACCGGCCAACACACCTGTACTTTCTGGGCTCAATTTGTGTTGCACCACAAAACTCGCAATCTTTCTTAGGTCTGTACTCGGCGACCTTAGACCGATTTGTCACATTTATGTGACACTAGGTTCGAGCAATGTGCTTTGTACCGTGGTTTCCATAGTGCAACGTATGTACACTCCAGGCTCGTCATATACTTGACTAGCTCACGGAAAGCCTGCTTCACCTGGTGGCGGTAGTATGCCTGGGCCTTTGGGTGAAGTGGCCATCTCATTGTCGTCATTCGACTCATCAATGTCATCTGATTCTTCGCCGTCAGACTGATACACCTTCTTCTTCTCTTTAGCTCGGGCTTCCTTCTTCTGCATCGAGGGTGGACCTTTATCAAGCTTAAAGGTGAACAGCGTTTCCCGTTTCTTTTGTACGAGCCGTCAGCTTTCTTCGCGACTTGGTCCTCGTCACAAACCACAAATTGGAAGGCAAGATTATTGATACCCATTTTGATAGGTGTAAAGTCTCAGCTGTGTTTGTCCAGACAGTCCAAGTTGAATCGATGGAGAAGTAGCCATAAATCGGCATATCCACTTGTGAATTAGGTGGGAGTCTGGCTCCATACCCACAGCCGCGTAGTCACAGGTATTTTGATGAGTCTTACGATTGCGAGGGGTTTGATGATCTTGCAGTGTCGAAGGTCACCAGTCGCCATCGCGAGTTTGGCCTTGGTGCTTCGGAGACCGCGGCGACATGCCAAGTTGCTGTGTCGAACCTGTCGATGACATCTTGCCGTGAAGAGGTGTGAAGCCAAGAAACCCAGTACTTTAGCAAAGTCGGAAGCCGAACCAATTATCCCGACGACTGACCCGTCGTGGTCAAGTGCTCTATCGACGCAATGCCATACGCCCATGATGGTCTCAACAACGTCTTCCCGACCGCAGCACACGTGCGTAAGCCTACTCGCCTCCTCCAGATTAGACAGGGCGCTGTCCGTGCCTGCCTATGTGACAGTGGCAGGTACCATTGACATGCGCCAAGGTTAACAAGGGCATGTTCTCCGGACCGAATTTCCCACCCAACGTACTGATCCAGCCCTGCAGGTAGTGATATTCCTCGGAGGTGAGTGCGGCATTGTCCGCTGTAGAGAAGGGAATCGTCGACGTGAAATTCGTGTTCAACATGTTCCAAGGTAGGATCGTCCTCAACTTCATGCGTCGTTCAAGATTGGCTTCGATGTTGGCGTTTCAGCAATGGGATGTAACAGTCCACAGGAGCGCCAGGCGGGCCATCATTTCAGCCTAGGTCCGCCTCCCCTGAAGATTCCGAGGCGTCGTGTTCCCAACATTTCACGACAGGTTTGCCATGGGGAGAATATCTTGCCTGGGGTGTGGAAGAGATTGTGAAAGGTCCACCGGGGAACCATGTCTTGCCTCTTGGTAAATAGTGGTTTAGTGGCGTTCTTGCACCAGGACCATGTAGTCGTGATTCACTGTTCTTCTGTGCTTTACCGATGATCCCAGTGTTTTGATCGAGCAATTGGCGGCTTGTTTTCCATCCTTCGTTCAGCCTCTGGATAGTCCGAAAGATCGGTAATCCAAGACAGGATACCAACATGGGCACCCAGAGGTGCGCCGCTTTGATTGGCGTTGGAAATCGTGTCTTGTTGCGGGGACGCCCACGAACAGAGTCGATTGACACAAGCAAAGGTTTGACAGAGAGATGTTTGTCTGTAAATCTTGAAATCAACAAGGGAGATAAGCAGTGCCATGTCTTGTTGTCCTGTTGAGTGAACATGGGCCATTGGGATACGATGGCTTTGAGAGCATTGTGAGATCCCAAGCTATCTGTAAACATGGTTAGTGATGAGGAGACATTTACCACATGTCCTGACTTACTTGTACAAATAACTTTCTTGATCTCGGTCCCAACATCAAACTTGCCAACGGTGTTGAGCGCTCCCGGATGAATACAGGCATGTTGGCCTGATGTTTCTAATAGATGCAAGTAAGCAAATGAACATTCTTCCACACTTAACACGACTCATACCGGTTTGAAGTAGCTAGCGATCGTTCCGTTCAGTTGAGACTCCAAGAGGAACGCATAGAGGCGCTGATCCAAGCTCGATATAGGCGACCGTACAATCATGTGTACTTGGCGGTGTACTAGGCAGTCGCTGCCATGTTGTGAAGGGTCGACATCATCATCTTCCTTTCCCATAACTAACGTGGTCCCATGAGCTGTAGAAGCGCTGGGCGGCTTGCAATGTTGAAAAAAAAAGCATGTCGCTTGCCGTGCAAGCAATGCGTATCTCTTCGATGAGATCCTGTCTCTCAAGAGCGTGCACCTTGCGCATAACAGACGTGCGCTCTGGGGCGAGTAATGCGTAGCACTGACTGATGTAAAACAGTGGTAAACTCGAGAGATACCGTTCCATGTTACTGTCATGGTCAGAGATAGAGTACAATCGTTCATGAAGTAGACTTACATAAGGCGCCAAATGCCTCGATTGCTGTAGACAGTTAGCAATTGAGTAACTACACACAAATGCAGCCAGATTTATAAAACATATAAATCCCATTCCATCCATTGGTATTTTAGATGGATCATTACTTACCCATATTTTGACCATCGCTGATGTAGGCTACCAGGTCGTTGAAGTCTTGGTAGTTCGATGTCACCCAGCCTCTGCTCAGGGCAGCTGGGATGCCAAATAGCTTCCCATCATGTCTGGGTCTTGCTTCGAGATGGCGCAGATATAGTCTGAGTATAGATAGGTTGTGGAGTACTTGGATGTGAGGCGCAAAAGAGGAATTGACCCCAAGGGTAGGTTGTCATATCGAAGATGTTGCAGCGGTACGTTGTTGAAGGTCGAGCAGTAGCACTTGGGATATATCAGCCTCTGTGTAAAATTGGTGTTGTTGCAGACGATTCAAAGTCACTTACCCCAGTAACCAGAGCCCACCATCCGCCCTCTGCCACAGCCATGTACTCCGCAACGAAGAGTATCGTAATATCGATGATAAAGAGCCAGGGTCAACACTAAGCCAGATATATAGTTCGATGATTGAGGTTGCCCTCCACCCAGCGTTCAAGCGCTGAACATGTGTGATCTCGGTGGCGTAAGGGAGGCCGGAGGACAGAAGGCATGCATCCTGTGCTATTATTTGCATTAGCCCCTGTGAATAACATGCTTCTCAGTTTCATCAACGTACCACACCAAGTTATGTCGATGTTGCACCGAAGCCCAGGCCCGAAAGTCAGCTTGGGTATGCTCATCGTCGGATGAGATGAATGAATGATGGAAGAGGTTGTTCCAGGTGGAAGGGGAGGTGAAAGGGCAGGTGACAGGGGAATACTATTTAGTCCTATTAGCGAATGAAAGAAATAGAGGATTTGATGACAGGACTTAACATAGACTGCTGGCTGATCTCCGAGTGTCAAGATCAGCCTGTATAGTAGAATGAGGGCGCATTGATGGTGTGTTATAACAGATCAATCTCCCATCACCCGAGAGTGAGCTTCAGATGAGGTGCGATGTCATGTGATACCAGAGGTGTAGATCTGGGAGTGGAATGTCGGGAAGTAAAGATAGTATCAAGGTATTCTAGTAATATATACTGCAAAGGATGTGATGCGATGTGATGAGATGAGATGAGAGAAGTTGAGAAGCTCTCGGGGGGACAAGGGGGTATTTGTACCTAAACCGGGCCTTCTTTCCCTCCGAGAAAGACAGTATCCTATGCGTCATCTTGAGGACGATTTGTCCTATTCTCCTGGATTGGTAGTTGTCTGTCATGGATTGATGAGGCATCTGTGGCAGGAATCGCGATTGATGGTGGTTGTGCGTGTGTTTGGCGAAGCACGCAAGGTAGATTTCTCCCGCAGTTGCGCGACAAGCACGCACAGCCATCGCAAGTATGCGATAAATCGGCTGATCCGATAGGCCATGGTAGAAACCAGACTTTAGAGCAACACAGTCGTGGTCGCACCGATTGAAGCATCAGTATCGATTTGGTGAAATCTTGACAGTGCTTCCTTCTGCCTAACACTTGGGCTTCCGTCATGAAGCAAGCTTCCGTCGCAAAGAGAGATCAGGTATTCAACCACACCACTGCCAACGAATTGGAAGGCTGCCGTGGTGTTTCTTGTTTGGATGAGTAGTCGTTTGGTAACTCTGCAAGCACGGCGGCTCTGCCAGCCGGGGAGAGTGATGACAATGGCATTTGTTGACCATGGCTGAGTTCTTGGGATGTTGACGAAGTGCATAACGACAACACCACAATCTGGAAAGTCTTGCTAGCATCACCAGTTGTTCTGTTGATGTTTCCGTCTTCTCTGGGTATCGCATACGGCACGGGGCTGCAAGTGACCGATTCCATGAGTATCTAACCGCGGTCTGTGACCTATTAGTTGCTGCTTCACTACCATGTCACGGATGTACTCACCCTAGCCTCTGTTGCAAACCGTTTCCCTTTTGTTGCTTCATCGACACGGATCGCTTCCTCAAATTCCGTGCCAATAAACTTCCACGCATAGAAAGGCTGGTGGGTAGCAGAAGAGTTGGCCCCCTAAGCAGGGTGTAGAAATAAGTAGACTAAGAAGAATAGTCTAAAAGGCATAAGCTGCCTTAATAATTTTGTCTCTTATGCTCATAGCGGTCGATTTTTCGGATACCCTGAGGCAAGACTATTGCAATTCACCATGGTTCATCTCGGAGTGCTGCACAGCATAATCTCGAACGCAAGGACACGATATACAGTCCAGGGTGTTGACGTGAGGGATAGAGAATTGTACTTTCGAAGGACATGTCCAATGGGGCATACTGTATGGAATGATCAGTTCGATGTTCTGAAACTTCACAGCAGAGCCTCACGGTATACGTTCGGGGAGTCAAGTTGACCTACCACCTCAAGACGACCCAGATAATTCGCAACGTCAATGAATAGTCCTGGTGTCGAGCTATTTGATCTGTGGAATGATCCTTCGATGAGGTTACTCTGGGACTGGTGATTTGTACTGGAGTCTTTGGGCCTGGTGTTGCGCCGTGATAAAATTCACAAGATGTTTCTGATAAGTTCGTGATTGTATTCGTAACGGCCATGTAGGCATTGACATAACTCCGACATCCAACGATAGTATTGGACTTGGGCTCTATGGAGGAGACGATAACCTTGTCCAACTCCCCAATCCTGACACAGGACACCATCTCAGAGCCTCCACGTCGGTGCCGTCGCGCATGGCTGCAAGGCAAGGGTCGTCTCAAGTTGGGCCGGTCTCTCTTCTCTCTCTGCTCAGCTCATTGAAGGCACGGGTCAGCGGCTCTGTCTTTCCCGGTATCGTAGTCGCCGACATTCGCTACTACCTGACACCCACGCAGGATTTTTTGCTATCGCGCCTTGTCCGTGGCCATGCGGGCGTAGTCGGTCGAGGTCTTGCCGATGCGAGGTTGTCCAGGGTAGACATTGAAAGGCAGTTGTTAGTGTGGTTACAGGGGTGCATCAGCTTGACTGGGGAAGCGAGTGCCGTTCAGCATCTCAAAATGATCGGTAATTATGACGTCGTTTGTCAATGTCGCGTACCTCTCTGCGGTGAGGCTGAGATGAGGCGAGGTAGAGCATCATGTCACATCGCTTCAAGTTTAATTCTTTGGTCGGTCCGTAGTACTCTACAGTGAATCAATTACGTGGTGGGGGATTCGCGTCACCTGACTTCGCGTTGGTAATTTCCCGAAACCTCCAGGTCTGGAGTGACGATAATGCAGTCAGTACCTGAATTGGAACGGGAGTAGATTAATGGTCTATAATTTGACTACAGAGTAGTGCGCTGTAGAAATGAGATTGACTACTCCATCGTCTAGACATCGCATCATCACTGCCCCATAGCGGATCAGCGACATGACACACTTATCCGAACGTCCCTTGTCCTGACATACATGCACCACGTCAATTGAACCCCCGATTGTCAATTCCTTCTCCTTAGTAGGCTTATACCTGTAGATCACCTACTCTCAGCTCAGCTCAGCAACGCTCACCGTCGATCATCTTTATCTACAGGGCTCAACCCACGCCGATCAACATCTCAAAAAGTTGAGGAGAAATCTCTGAGCCCCGGACCGAAACATCCTTCGTGGCAATGTAAGCAAGCAAAAACTCTTGCAATGGTTTCCAATGCCTGCATGATACAACTCGTCTACAACACAATTACGTCGTTGTGTAAGCCCGCCAAGCCCTCAAGATACAATGTTGGTCTCAATCGATACTGCAGCATCATTAAAGAGAAATCGATGCAGAGCAAGCAAGTCTAGAACCATTCAGACATGTGCACACCCCCCATCTCTTCTAAAGAATCCAAGATCTCGGAACCGATTGCGAGATTGATCCAGGGCAACATGACATCATAATGGAGGGGCAGGTTTTTTTGACAGTCGAACCGTTAATCCCGGAACGGGAGTATCCCGCCGCGCCCAGTCAAAACCGGTTATTGTTTTACCGATTCTTTCTTTTTTGTTCTGCTCTTTTGTCTCTCTTTGATGACGGTGATCGATCGATAACAGAAACACAAAATAGTGGATCTTTAGACGTAAAAATATAAACCGTTGATGCCTTTGTGACGTCGTCAAAGAGGCGAAACCTTTTTGCCCTGACATGCATGCCCCCCAGAACCAATCAACTCTACAGAACCAATGAAAAATAAATGACAAGACTTGACGCCTTGCAGCGCTTTGTTTCTTAGCCTTGCAACCCACAGACAAGACTGCCCGTTGTCAAATTTTGTGGGTAGTAGACAGACAGACAGGCACAGGAACATTCCGTTCAAACAGTCAAAACGGCTCTGCAGCTAGCCCCGTTTCTCGCCTACTTTTTCCCCAGAATTCTATTCCATCACTGTGCGATTAACTGAGGAGTTCAGTCCCGGTCCGAGTTGGTAGTTCAAAGAAAGATTTTTCCTTTACACAAACCGGCCGGATAACGGGAGGCAGAGAACCAACCCACACAAAACAAAAGCCGGGCCGAAGCCGGAGCGGGGGAAGAGGAACAAAGGATTGTCGTTTCGGCGCTTGGCATTCTTTTTTTCGCGGGGGGCGTCGTTTCAATTGCCGATGATAACAAAGAGAGTCATTAGTCCTATAAATGAATCAGATTAAGTTACAATAAAAACAAGAGGGTTGCTGGCAGAGTCAGAGTCGGTGAGCAAACAGTATAACAACAGACAGCACATCATGGCGGTGTCGCGACATGGTCAATCTCTTGACATGCCTCGTGGCTGACGCGAGAGAGAGCACACACAAGGCTACTACTGTATGCCAAGAAAAAGGGGGTGTAACGAACGAAAAAAGCGATTCATTCAGACAAAAGTACGGGGTAATCGCACACTGTACTGTACAGACTGACTCAACTTGGTGGCGGACAAACTCCAATTGTTTTAATGAAAATTCTGATAATCGTCCCCTTTTTTACAGAACGAGTCAAGCTAAAAGACAAGAGGGAAAAAGTTTGACAAGTTTGTTTTCTCTCGGTAACTCCCATGGTGCTAGTTTCAGCCCTTGTCAGATCATATCGATAGTCTTGGTATGTCTTGGAATAAACTTTTCAATAATCCTTCAGCCGTTACAGTCGAGGCTCTTTCTTTACGAGCTGACTCTAGGTCTTTTACTCCATACCTAGGTAGGCATTGCACACCAGGAATAGGACTCTCTAGGTCCAGCACCCCGGAAAGAGTTCCTAAAGCTTACGTTTAAGGAGCGGCTCCGGGATTTTCGGTACGCTCCCCCCATGAATGGTCCATTTCCATTTCCAGGGTTGACACAGGCTAGAGGAGAGGTTCCCGCGGAAAGGCTGATTGGGAACCCCTGTAAGCTGACCTGACCCCAGATTCCCCTTTACAGAAGGCCTTACAGCCGCACAGTTTAAAGCCTCGGCTTTATCTACTGTAATCTTTTGGATCTAAACAATCACCATTGAATCATGCCAAACTCTGTTTCTTTAATATCTCCGACAATTCTATTGTTTAATGCATCACCGCTTCTTTCACCGTTTCACTACAATGCTCCGTGTGGCGTGAAGCTCTAGTAAACCATCTCTCCAGGCTGAAATAAACACTTATCGTGACTGGCGGGTTTCAGCATGTGACGAACCCATCTTCATCGCAAAGTAACCCCAACCCCAACCACCCGCAGCTTACTTTTTGTGTTTTCTCCCCCGCCTTTTCCCATCCTGATACTGGAGTTACTTGCTTGGCTGCCTTCCCAGGCATCAAAATCGAGGCACATGCGCGCTTGTCAAATCATGGGGTTTAGATCAACGACTAACCTAGCCCACCTGTCTCAGATATCCATCTTGTGTGTGTCAAGAACGAAATGCAGGTGATATGATCTTCGAGCCTCACAGTTTTCCCCCACGATGATGTGAGTTGCTGTTATCTCGTACTGTTTGCACGAAAAGATGTGCATCCATCCTGTTCGGCGAAGATCAGGGTCCAGAGCGCTTGCGGCGGCGCAAATAGTTCCTATCTGAGAAACAATCACAACGCAATACAATGATACTCAGCCCGCCTGCTGCCGTCAGCTGCGCATAATACAATAATTGACAATTGCGGCAATATGCTCGTACCGCACCGTCCGTCGTTGCCGTTCCCGTTGGAGGTAGTCATCGTCAGCGGTGCAGTCAGCAGATGGACACAAACCTGTTCTCTCAACCTGTACCGCCCCTTTGTCCTTTTCGCCATGTGGTCTTTTTTACGCGTCCATCGGGTATCTTTGGAGTGTCAGCATCCCCATCGTATCTTATCATTACTCTGTGCGGGGAAATGGTTCGCATGTGTAGATAGCTTCGGCTCGAACAGGTAACTCGATTGGGAACTTGTCAATGCAAGCAAGCTCTTGACAGACCAAGCTGCACTGTACATCCCACAACTTATCCACACTCCACACTCCCCCCCCCTCTCTCCCCCTGTCAGATATCCATTTTCTCACACTCAACAAGGCCAGGCTCCCAGGCCCCAGGACCCGCGGAGCCTCCTCCACTGCCTTGCCTTGCGTCTGTGAATGCCTGCTTCCCCGCAATCAGGCCCCATCTGCATCACCAATGCGTCTAATACGTGGTGAAGTCTGGCTTGGCCAGCGTGGCGGTTTTGTTCTCTGCAAAACAAAGATACCAGAAGACATATACCGCCAAGAGAGACAAAAAGAGAGACTGAGGCCTGCTGCCTACCTACGTATTCGGATGCTCATTTGTTCAATAGTCTCACGCAAGGCGGTAATAGTACCGCCGGGATGGCTTGGGCTGGGCTGGGCTGAGTCTGCCCTGCTAGGCAACATCCCATCCATTTTGAACCACAAAATGGAATATCGCAAATGCCTCTTTTTTGCATGCACAGTGTTTAGTGTGTCCCATCTCACCCATCTCACCCATCTTTATGTCAAAATGCGACACAAACGGGGAAAGATATATAAGCCCAGAACAATCCCACGAGGTAATCGTACCATCGACTCATGGCTCATGGAAGGGCCCGAGCTTTAGATAAGGGGGAAAAGAGAGATCCAGCCTCACTTTTTTCGTTATCTTCGTTATTATTAGCATCTTTTCGGCGAGTTCCCTAGCATCGTGTAATTGACGATGAATCGATCAGTTCACCTTTTTTACTTGACCGAGGCGGATCCGTGGCCCACTGCATGCTTGTCACCTACTGTGTGTCTGTTTGTTCTTCCATGACATGATCGTCACAAATGTCTAACAGCACTTACGTGACATGCCAACCCATCAAGACATGTTTTATTATTATTCCACTTAATAAACACAGCCAAGGTTTTTTGATGCCCCCCAACAATGCGCTTTTAATGATGTGTGTTTGTCTGTTTGTCTTTGTCTTACCTCTTTTGAATTAATCAACTCGTATCTAACAAAAGACAACCCGTATTATTCTCCGCCACGAAACAAAAAATAAGACATGATTTACGATTACGGGCATGACACGAAATAATTCACCCGATAAAAATTTAATTATGGCTCATCCCTTTTGATCGTCGCCCTTGACTCTGAAAAGGAAGAAAAGAAGAAACAGAAACAAAAAAAAGGGCTCAAATTAGTCTACAGATGCATTCAGTTCCTCCAGTCATGATCAAGACCGTCCATCCATCTTGACTCCAACACGTCGGATTCAACCCCCCAACACAAAAAACGACAACCCGAAATGTTCCTCCGTCAAAGTTTTAACCACATGGGAGTGTGTGTGTGTTGTATGGTGTGAGCGACAAAAAAGAATGAGTCAACAAATGAACAGCAACAATTCCCTCACGATTCAACAACAGATTGGCCGACGTTCGGCACCCCCGAATAGCTTCCTTTTTTTTCTCTTTCTGTGTCTTTTTATCATTTATACAGTGGAATGCTGGTTATGGTTCTAGGGCATTCGTTATCCCAGGCCCTCGCTCATCCCCGCAAAATACGCTGTAGGAATGAATGGATACCCTGTCATGTCAGTTCGGAGGTCCAGGCCTCAAAATTTAAAAAAAAAAGGAGTCTCGTTCGAGATTCCGGTTTCTTGGCTAAACCCACCCCCAAAGCTGTCCGTCGCTGTGTCTTCTCTTCCACCGTGCGGCCGAGTCGGGATGCCTTGTTTGGTCTTTGGAGGTGAATTGCCACTGTGGATAGGGGATTGAATGACCCTTAGACACCTTCTGAAGAAATCAACTTCTTCAGTGACGACCACAGTGCGGCTCAAGCTCTCAGCTCTGTAACGACCAGCGTCGTCCTTCTTGCCACGCCCCCTCCAGCCGAGACCCGCCACACCTCCACCTTGATTCACCTGAGGCTCCAGTTAATTACACTCCCCCCACAGCCTCTGCCAGTGTCTATATCCATCAGCCTTCCCCCCCGAAATCACCTTCCTGGAGCTTCTCTCTCTTCTTCCTTCTTGAATCATTTTATATACTCAATACAATACAACCATTCTCGAGATAACCCGTCACAGCGTTTTTCCAATACATCTTTTTGAGCAGGACCTCTTTTATTATTGCTTGACGCAGTAACAACAAATAACACACACTCACACCGTCTATCCCTTTGTGTAGAAGTGCCACCTTCTTTGTTTACTGGGGCGTGTCCATTCCTCCCCAGCAAAAAATAACAACAAAGTTTCTTCCACAACAACAAATAAATATCCCGACTTTTCCGTGCAAACAAGAAAAAACGAACCTCTTCTTTTCTTTCTTCAACACAAACAAAAGTCATCATGTCTCACACAACCGAAACTTACTACTACTACGTCCCCCGCGAAGTCGACCCTTCAGCTTACGCCTGGGTCCAGCCCACCATCATCGAGGATGAGGATCTCACCTTTGGCGGAAAGTCGCTGAGCGCTTGGTACGAGGAGGATCGTCGCCGTCACAGCAGCGGCAGCAACAGCAGCGACGAGGAAGAGCGCCGCGGTCGAGAGCGCGTGCGAAGAAACTACTCTCGCTCTAGCAAGTCGCACAAGAAGTAAATGCGCTGCAACAAGCAGAGATCAAGAAAGCGGTCATCGACACACACAAACCATGATACCCCCTTAGAACAAACCCCACAAACAACCTCACCGCCGCAAACATCTTGACTCTCGCCTATTACCTACTACTACCTTTTGACTCTTGCCATCACCATCAAACTCTCGACACGTCCACACACGAAACGACTATAGAACACTCCAGATTTCTTCCCACTACTTTTTCCCACGCCACGCATTGCCACAAACACCTCTCGCTCTGCCAACGACCTGTACAACCTCTTTCGCTCTTCTCACCTCCCCGGCATGCTTTCACGACCAAACCTCCAGCATTCAGCACACTAGCATTTCAGGGCCTTTCCCCTCAACAGAGAAGTGGGAAATTTTGCATTTTAGACCTCCTTTCACACTGGCGCATCAAGGAAACGAGAACACCTTGCTTGCCCAATCGGCGTTGTATTTTATCATTATTCTTGTACTTGTTTTTGTCTTATAACTCTGCGCATGCATTCGGGATACCCCATGTTGGATCGGTTACTTTTTCGGTGCTTAGGCCAGAGGCCAGCTTTGCACTCGAAAAAAACAAGGGAAATGGAAATGGATAACGGGAATTATCTTAAGTGGCTACTCTTCTTGTTTCTTCTCTGGAAGATATCGGAGGGTAATGATTGGGATGGCGGTGATGAAGGACCGCCTAGAGGTAGCATAGCACCCACACTGAATGGCAGAAATACCATAAGTTTAACACTACAATTTGTTTTCCCCATGTGAATGAATGGTAATGTGAATGTCTGCAGTTAGCAGTGGTTGTCGGTACATGCTCCAAAGTGTCATACATCTAACGTTGCAGTACTTGACAGTTCGCATCATGCCCTCTCTGGCATATGATCCACACACCATGAGGTCACGCAACTCTGCCGAAAAGCCACGTGCAACAAGTGCATAATTACAAGAATTCGACGTTTCATCTCGATCAGAATCCGAGTCAGGTTTTGAACAATCCCATGCAGGTTATGACGTCGTCGAATGTCACCACCAGAACAAAAGCCTCATGATGGTCGATCCAAAGTAAAACGTAGCTGCAAGAGAACGATTCCGGAATACATGTCTGTTCATTTGATAGGTTCGTATAACGTGATGTCGCTCTTTTGTTTGACGGACTGCCTCCGTATGCTCTGAGTCGCCCGTGGCTGTGTGCGGGGTCGGTTTGAAGATCGCTTGTGTTTTTGCGTTGGCACGTTTATGTTAATAAAAGCTTGTTCTGGTATAATGCGTTTTTTATTTTCTCGGTGAAGATATTTATGGCGATCTAGGATGTTGCATTTATTGAAGTGCGTTGCAATATGTTGTGCGCTTCCGCGATTAACGCTGGGCATGTGAAGATCAGCTTGGAGTGAATTGTAGATAAGCGCCGTGATGGCTGCAGACTGCACTCTGCACTGAATTAATATTCCGCGTGTATGGAGTGAATACACTTGATTCACTGATACTAGATGAGGTTATTCATGCCCGACCAAATACCGAGTCTGTCGCATTCTTGGTGTTGATGGAAAGACAGCTAGTGATCGACGTCCCGTTCCACTTGACAGCCTGTCTACCGACTGCTCGGGTCTCCCATACCTACTAGCCAAGTCTAGAATCTGCTATCCACGGGTAGCAGCGCTGATCAAATGGTGAGACGACGGGTCTCGAACAGCAGCTGAAACAAAGGTTCAATGGACGAGTTCCGCCCATAGCATGTTTTCGCTTGGGATGTCGCTCCTTCCTTTACATCATGTCTTTGCTAGATGATAATGCTGAGCTTTCCAACGACTGCATCCATTTCTTCTCTTTCATCATGCTACAATTCACAACAGCTATACCGCACGTTAATACAGTTACCCACACTCGCTTCCCAACATGTTCAACAACGAACCGCAAGATCACGACATGCTCGATAGCGACAACGAAAGCCCCATAGTGGACTCTGATCATACCATTGAACTACTCAACTATGTCGACCCAAACGCCGAGGTTATTATGGAAGATGCCGAAATGGGCGCAATACCACAGGTACAGACCTTTGAAGGGATTAACATAGACTGGGGTGCATGGAACGATCATTTTGAGCCGAACATGACTGCATGGCAGGCCACATTATACGATGCCGATGATGAGGGTTCAGAAACCTCGCGACCAGTGAGTACCAGCCTTTGTGCAACAGAAACAAAGTGCTGATATGGTCAGCCGTCACCCACAGACATAGAGGGCGATATTCCCAGATTGAAAGACCTGGCGCGGTCCCATGGAGAGGACTAGATGCCTCAAGGGGATGAAAGCAGAATAAACATTGTTGAGAACGTGAGGGCTGTGACGGAGAAGAAAGGAGATATTGGGATCGTGTGGTATGTCTTTACATCATCTGTGTACACCAGCTACTGATGACTATTCCTGCAGGGACTACGAAGTCGAGTACAACTTTTTCTAAAGCGTTTTCTATCAGGCGATGTTCTCTTCTGAGTTGGAATCATGAATACAGTGCATGTGTAGGAGATAGTTCTAGCGATGGCGAATAAATAATGATTTTGAGTCAACAATCAGTCACCCAGTCACTTTTCATCCTTCTTACGATGTCACCGGCATCAAGTATCACGATAACAACAACATGATATACCCAACTGGACAGTCCTCGGGGTATCAGAAAGATTGAACGCTGGGAGCATAAGAGATGAAATTATTAGGCCAGCTTATGCCGCTTAGGCTAGGGTTCTTAGACGAGGGTTCTTAGACTACTTTTTTTTTAAGGTGAAATTTATCCCGCTGTATAGCTAGTTCTTCTATCCCTTTCTATTCTACTCGCTCATCTCTAAGAATGTCCCCTTCAAGCCGTTCTCTTGCTGGTCTGTATGGATGGTCTGTATGGATAGGAATCCTGTCAGTATTGAACTCCGGGCGGGTGTTTCTCCAGCTTCACCGCATGCCCCAGCTCCAAGACTCGCATCATGTCCCGTTTAAACCATTCGGGCTGTTCGAGCCATTCACGCTATTCGGACTGTTCGAGCCATTCACGCTATTCGAACTGCTCGAGCCATTCACGCTATTTGAACTGTTCGAGCCGTTCACGCTGTTCGAACTGTTCGAGCCGTTCGAACCGTTCATACCGTTCATACCGTTCATGCCATTCATACCGTTCATGCCATTCGTGGCGTTCGTGGCGTTCGTGGTGCCGTTCATGTCGTTCGTGCCGTTCATATCGTTCGTGCCGTTCGTATCATTCGTGCCGTCCATATCATTCGTGCCGTTCTGTGCTCTAGGATAGCGAAATAACGGTCCAGGTGTGCGTCGCAAGTCGAGGTGCATCCAGCCTTGCTCGACCTTGACCCCCAACCACACCTCCGATATTATCATCCGACGAATCTCTAATGGGCGGTCTCTCCAGCCAGATACATTGATAGCACAAAACAGATTCTCCAAGAACGGGAAGTAGCATTGGGGTGGAATGTAATCATCGTCAAAGAGTATTTCGACATCGTCTGGCCACGTAGTTGTCACGAAGCGCTTGCCGATCTGTGTCTCTTGCAACGCTCGCAACGCCTATGTGCGGAGACAGTACTGGAGACCATGGAGTATTGACTGGATGTCCTCCTCTCCTTCTCTTGTGATGATGGGCAATTGGTGGCCCCAAAGCATCTACTCGTGTTAGTGACTCATTTTCACTAGGTAGCCTTCAAAAGAGGTACTTGCCATCAGCCAGCGTGTTGGTCTCTCGCATTCTTCGTAACGCAGAGGCGGCGAGTTTGCGAATATCGTGTTCTCCAATTCCTCTTCTAGTATGGTCGCGTACAATCTTTCCATTTCATACCGCGTGGTGTCGGCAAGGGTAAGGGGTAAATAATGTAGTGCAAAGCCGCGTTGGCTTTGTATCCTTTTTTCATGTCTGAGCAATAAAATGAATGCGTCCTCTACGTCCGACCGGAGTTTCTAGCCGTTGCGGTGGAAGATGCCGAAGGTATCCATGACGATATGATTTTGCTGATATCGAGATAGCAATGAAGGGTGATGTGTATCTTCCAAGATCATCCTAGGTAGAGAAACGGGTTCTTTATACTACCTAAGGAATTAGGTGCTTAACGTAAGGAAGGAGACAAGCCTCAGGGTATCAGAAAAATTGGCCACTGAGAACATAAGAGACAAAATTAGTAGGTCATCTTATGCTACTAAAATCATAGCCTTTAGGCCATTTATTTTTATACCCTAAGACTTAGGAGGGCGGGTACGACTTGCCTCCTCGTGGGTTATTTACATGCCTTCCTCGTCTCTTTCCTTACGTTTGGCTGGAGAGACCTTCCCACAGATTTGCGTCGGAAGTTAGTAGCGAACTCGTGGTTAATCGTCAAGATCAGACGAGGCTTGATACACCTTCACTACCATCACCTAGATCGACAATTTTTTCGCTACCTTGGAGAGCGAATGGATTTAACGGCGCGAATGGGTTGAACGGTCCCACAACCGCCTGAGAGCCATCGGCCTAGACCGTAGAGACAAGAATACTACCTCAGCCCTACCAACGTCAGTATAAACTTTCGGGGTGACTCAAGTTGGACTGGAATGACCCGGGTTGTTGGTCAGCTTTTATGCAGTCAGCCCCTTAACGCCGAGGAGGTAGTGATGCTGCTGCCTCACTTACGGTCGCAGAACCCTTGCTAAATGCATAAGGGACGAAATACCGTAGTCAATTTATACCACCTTAAACCTATTCTTAGGCTCTTTATTGTCTGTATAGTAAGCTTGTACCTCAAGCTTTTTGCTGTTACCTAGAAATGAGATCATCCAACATGCCCCCTTCGTTCGAGAATCTCAACACGACCAACCCTTGCTCTCTGGATTTAACAGCAAAAGTAAACCCTAACGACTCTCCTGGTATAGCTGCTACTTTAGGATTGCAACTTTGAAGATCCGGAGGCAACTTGAATAGGTTGTGACCCTTCCACTGAACCCATTCACCTTTCGGTTCAACCCCAAATATCTGCGTTAATTGCTCCGATGACAGGGCCCAATCTCCGTACGTAGTGCGCACAATTGAACTTGCTGGGACAAAGTCGAGTATTTCACCACGTTCAAGTGACAAAGGACACATTGCAAGCGTTTCCCCAGTTGACCAGTCCCAGATTTCGAGCTGTTGTCCTGATGGTGAAAGTATGAACGTGCCGCTAGATGAAACGACTGAGCAAGGAGCAGCTGAGTGGCGTTTCAAGATACAGGAACACGTCTCTAAATCCCAGACTTCAAAGCCACGAGCAACGGCAACAAATATCGAGTACGACGAGACCGTCAAAGGCCGTAGATGTATTGACAGGACTGGGAAACAACCTGTAAATGGCAGACTTTGAACAAGCTGACCTGTGTCACAATTCCATATCTTGACCTTGCCAGAACTTGATCCAGATATCAACTTTGAGTCCCGCGAGAAACAAATAAGCCTTTCTTTGTCTTGGGACGATGAAAGAGTTTTGAATCTGAACGTACGACTTTCTCGCACCCATATTCTGATTTCGGTCCCCAAGGTGGCTATAACTCGGGAGTCTGGGGAGAACATGAAACGGACGACTTGTAGTTTTTGATCAAATTGCCATTCAACATTTGGCTCATGTAGGCTCCAAACTTTGAGAGTTTCTCTAGTCTTCGTGGTCGCAAAGAGCCACGAACCAGGGGAGAACCCCACCGCATTTGCGAGAGGGCAAGAAAAATGATGCAACGTAGCTCCAGTGGTTGTATCCCAAACCACAACTTCGCCATTGCAAAAATGTGACGCTATCATAGACAAATCAGGCGAGACAAAAACGGATACTAACTTCGAGGTAGTCGTCCGGGGTATTCCAAGGAGTCTCTGCCAGTCCCATAGTTGTACTCTGCCATTGGATGTTGTCGAGGCTATCGTTTTACAGTCTGGGGAAACTAAAAAATGGCCAAATGAGTCTGAGATTTCAATGTTCATCATAGCACAGGTACCCGTGTTGATCTCCCATAGCCAAACTTCAATCTGATCATCGGCATCATGGGTAGAGATGAGATATCTTGTGTCGGGGGGGAATGTGATTGACCCCAAGAAGGAATTGCCGGCCAATGTCAGGGTCTTAAAGCATTTACCATCCCTCATATCCCAGAGTTGAATTCGCCCATCTGCGACACCCGTCGCCAGAAAAGTTGATTCTGGTGAAAATTCCATGAACTCTAGGCTGTCTTGCTCTATCGATAGTTGACATAGCAATTTGCGTCTCGAAATATCCCATATGTCGAAAGATGAGGTATCCGATGAAGGGGTGACTAAAAGCCTTCCGTCAGGTGAAATGTTTTGGCCTTTAACGCGCACTTCAGTGGTCCATTGTAAATTGAGGTCCTCACTGACTTTGTTGTTATCGAGATAACAAACATATGCGCTATTGTAGCTCTGCATGATGACAGTCTTGGGGTCATCTAACGAGAATGATATTGTGTCATGTGTCGTGTTAAGTGGACAATCAAGCTCCTCAACACAAGTTCCTGCAGAGAAATCCCAGACAAAGACTTTCCCATCCCCTGTGCACGTCCAAATAAATTTAGAGTCTTGAGAAAAGGCAAGAGCACGGAGAGACCTAAGATCAGGAATTTTGAAAAGGACTTGACCTGTTATCAAGTCAAATATCAATATTCTTTGTACATGGTTGTCCAGCAACTCTTCAAGTTCGACGGCCACTAATTTGCCATTGGGAGAGATTGTCGGGCTTAAAAATGTCAACAGATGCTGGAGAACCTTTCGAGATTTGTGCTTGCCTATACGTGAAGCGATAGTTCTCTGCTTCGGACTCGATATCATGAATGCATTCTCCAGTATCACAGCTCCAGACTTGCAAATGGTGTTTCATAGAAATGAAACACAATAATTTAGAGTCTGGTGAATATACCATGGAGTTGTCATTTGTTACTGGATCATGTATATTCCCTAACAGACGTCGACACGAGTCCCAATTGGCTTCTTGTCCACTCAGTAAACTCAACCAAGGTGGAATATTGGCTGCAAATGTTTGTTTGACAATGCTGTTGTTTGGCGCCAGAACCAGGAAGGAGCAATAAATCTGTAACGGTGCCAAGTTAAGAATCTGAATGTCGATATCAACAAATCTAATCGCGTCATTAATAAAGTCAATCAGCTCTGATATGTCGTCCGTGTGCTGTAACCAGAAGTAAGCTGTTTATCCACGGCCCAGTCATTATACAGGTGGATCTCTCACCTCGATGGGTATTACAGAATGCAATTCTCTCATCAGTCTAGAAATCTGAAAAGCTCTACCTAGCAAGCTCATAGCTTCGAACCAATGAAGCAGATGCTGTTTCAGAAACTCGAAGATTCTTGCAGCATCCCCAGGTCCGAGTCCCGCTACTACTTGGTGGTTTACCCAATACAAGCACGCATACTGGACCTCGGGGGGCATGCACGCGTTTATGAACTCGTGTTTCAATGTCGAACGGTGTGTTCCAGGATTCTTCAAACGACAAATATCGGGTTGCAGAGTTTGCATGACGCGGAGACAGTCTTTGGCTAAATTACTTGCCGACTTCTTCTCATCTATCCAGAACTGGTGTTTTCTTGTTTCGGGACTCGTGAGATAGTCTCGAAAGGATAAGTGAAGCATTCGGATAGGCAAGTCTGGAGAGGAACGAACATCGAGGACGGAGTGAAGTAGATCTAGCTTGCTGTCGACGATATCTTGGTCGACATCCAAGAGACGTGACAGTGATGAAGCCGATAAAGGATCAAAAAGGTTGACAATAGTACCGACAACGCGTTGGAACTCGTGAATGACTTGGTGCTTGATGGTTTCCGAGGAGTTGGAGCTAAATAATTGCGCCAAGACTGGCCTGTAGGTAAAGTCCAGGTGTGCTGCAGTGCCATCTGTCTGATATTCAAGAAATCTGTGTAATTGTTTCTCAGGGCTGCCCAGTTGGCGCTCGCTGATAAAACGACATGCAGTTGCAGCAAAGATGAAAAGAGGGACCGCCTTGTCCGTGAGTGACCGGATACACTCGCTTCCAGGCCAGTCTTGTGGCAACTTCCGCTTCTCTCCAACGGAAGCATTCCAATCGTCCCGGATCAGTTTCATTTTGTGATGAAAAAAAGTAAGTATATCCTGCTTGATGACTGAGGCAGATACATCATGAAGAATCAAGTCCTGATAAGACCCTTTGACGTCTTGAAACCCAAGTCGAACGGGGAGGTCTGGACGGCTCGTGATAAAGACTCTGAGTCGGGGGCATTGTATCGTCTTGGTAGTAGAGAACATACTTACGATGAGCCTAATGTCTGTCTCTGATTCGCATTCGTCCAATGCATCGATCACGATTGTGATGAACCTTTCGCTTGAAAACCTGCTTGAGCTCTTCCTTAAAGGGTCCAAAATGAGCGTATTAAATTGCTTCGCCACCGATTTGCTGGTAACAGTAGGGTCACCCTGGATGGCCGCTTGGATATTAGGCCTTAACTCGGGTTGGTTCATTGCAAGTTGACGTGCAATTGTAGACACCATTTTCGAGATTCCGCCTCGATCAGCTTCTCCACGTTTGAAGAAGAAGGTTGCCCCTAGTTGTCCATCTTGAGATAGATGCTGAGAAAGTGTGCGTGAGATAGTGGATTTGCCAGTACCCGCCATGCCGTTCAGCCAGAACACTGTTTTGGATTGTTGAGTCGTGTCCTTGATCCAGTCTTTGAGCTCTTTAAGGAGAGTTTCTCGAGTATTTGGTAGACATGTGGCGTTGCTTTCTTCGGCGTGCGAGTCCCAGACTGCATCACCGACATATGGCAGCTGATCAATGGTCGCTCTTTGCTCTTCAGCCTCAGCTCTATCGTCTATGGTGACGAGAAGATCACTTTAATGTACAACGTCAGTAAGTTCTCTATATTAGGTGCTGCCTCGTATGAGTCGAGTTGTCTTGTTGTACGATCCGTTGTGGACGTCGGAAGACCAGAAAGATGGGCCGCTGGAAGCACAAGAGTCGAACCTAGTAGGTCATGTTGTGGTGTTTAGACTAGATGTCTTATGTTATATACTCTTGTGCTCTCAAGCTTGGAGGCTAGGTGAGTAGCAAAAAATAGGGACTTGAAGAAGTCGCGACGAAACAATTAGACCACTCTTAGGCTATATAAACACTAAGTGTGATCTAACTTTATAAAAGAGCGTAACTTACGCCATATCGATCTGAAGCATGTCTACCATAGTCTTGGTGGACTTCTCAATGCAATAGATGGCGCTCTCGAGCTTTTCTTTTCGTAGAGGCCATTTAAGGCTTGAACGGCTTTGTGAAAGCTGTTTTTCTAGTTCGCATAGTTGGATCTCGCTGCTTCCTATCTCACTGTAAAGTTGTCGAGAAGCCCGCAGCTTGGACCCTTTTGTGGAAAGCAGAAGATCGCGGACCTTGTCGGACTCTAGATATAGCGCCGTGACAGCCTGTAGGAGCCGGGCGCGGCCATCTTTCGAGCTTTTGACTTCTTGGGCGTATTTGGAACACGATGAAATGACCTTGAGGGAGATGTCAACCACTGCGATAACGCTGGCCGCAATGCCAAGACCTTCGAGCCCGGACATTGCAAAATTGGTACTGCTTGTATCAGCTTGGGAGGGCGTGGAAGAAAATGGACCCTAATAAATACCTACCCCAAAGAGGCGTAAACATTCGCCTGGTCTGCTTTGAGTCGCTATTTTTCGACCAGACTGTTCAAGGACGCACTACAGCGTGAGGGTGTGAGCGATGAAGGAAGAGGAAAGAGGAGGGGGAGAGGATATTTCAGGCTCGGCTGCATGAGGAGACGGCAGGTGGGCTGCATAAAGACCGGTACTGATTTAGTGATTGATATAAATATTAGACCACTCTTAGTGTATGTATCAAGTAAGAGTGGACTAATAATTTCGTCTGGACTGCTGTAAGTCCCTGTTTTTTAGTAACCCGCCTGGACGGTTCAGTCAGTCAGCGCAGCAAGGCAGAATTGAGAAGAAAATGATGATTGCTGCATGCATTTCTTGCGATATCTCTTTCACTATTGACCATGACTCCATCCTACTGCAGCAGGAAGTTCGAGGTCAACTGCGGAGTGACCATTCCTTGAATGATTCCCTTAGAAACGTCACAAAGCAATCTGCAAGGTGAATGAACTGGACGAACGTAAACAACCAACGCTGAACCTCGAAGGCTATCGAGCATGGAATTAATGCAAGGTTGCATTGATCCAATCGAAGATGCGATGCGATGTTTGTTTTGTTCCCTTCTGTAGGCGATCCCGTCCATGCAAGTTCCACAGAGACGTAAGCACATTAACCGCCAGCCTTGTCTCTACATTGTCTGCCCTGCATAGATCAGGCAGCTTGAATATGGTACTTGGATACTCTTGAAGCATAGATCGAACGTGGAACAAATCTGTTCGGTAGGCTGTAGTTACAACCGAAGTGTCGTGACCGACATGGCGCATACCGTGGGAGCAATTTTGTATCATCTGTATAATTTGGCTATTCTACTTTCAATCTGGAATCTTTGTTTTGCGGATTGTTAGCCAGGCGCTTTATCATATGTAGATGTCCTTGGACACTATCCTCCTCTATCCTGTCTGCGAATCTTGAACATCTGATCGGATGGTTGTATCTTTCTTGACTAGGCTTGCTAAGTGTTAATCGTCCGATGCAAGATTTGAAGTTCTAACCATGGCTAGGTTTCTGTAATAGTACTTAAAAGGTTAATAATGCCCTATCCCACAATAAAGGTTTACAGAGTGAGTCACCTGAGGAACGATAGATAAAGAGACTTGATGTTGTGCCAACCCACGATAGAATATCTTTTCCGCATAAATTCTAAACAACACTCTATAAACTTAATAAAGTTTGCCAACCTTGTAAACGTATTTAAAGAAGAGCAAGTGATGATTAAAAACTTTTCCCCCAGTAGAATTCTACATCGACCCCCAAGACACAATCATCAACACACACTTATCAACAATGGAATATCGACATCTGCTCATGGCTGCGGCCTCAGAACGACGAGGGAACACACTAGCTCGTTGTTTATTGTGCATTCTCTGTATAGCTTCCTTATGCGCTGGTGGGCTGGTCTTCTGGTTTACGTATCATTTGCGAAGCAAGGCTGGGCTTGGTAAGTCCAATGCCAACAGCAACATCCCATCTATGAATCGACGCAACATGTAAGTCTTGTCGCAGCCCTGAAGCGACACATCCGCTGACATGCGCAAAGGCCCGACACGACACAAGAGTCTGTTCCTACCATATTGACATTCACGAATACGACTTCATGCGATCAAGGAACCGTAGCGGCCGGCGAAACACAAAAGTTCCTCCCCCTCTGCAGCTTCTGTTGTGCTCACGGATACTGTCCTCAGCCATGCATATGCACAGGCTACGGTGAGGAATCTCCCCTCCCTCCCGAGACAGGCGTCCAGGCTTGTCGTATTCAGGGTACGGAGAAAGCAAATGACGAGTTGTGCGCGTTTGCTTGCGCCCATGGCTATTGTCCTCCGGAATCATGCACAACAGGATGCGAGTTTACAAATGGCAAGATGAACAAGCTTGAGTAGGTGCAGTACGGCATCTAAAACGCCTTGCCCGAATCTGCCTCGAACCTTTCCCCAAAGGAGCATGCTGCATCTCGAACCACCAGTAGCGCGCCACGAAGTTGATGATGCAGGGTTGTAAGTGGTTATATATTTGCGGCTGAGGTTACAACAAGGACCCTGGTGCATACCCGTTGAGGGGTGGAAAGAAAAGACACAGCATCAATATATCGTTATTTAATATTTCACTAATTAAGTCTCGGGATCACGTTGATTGACAGGGGAATTAATGTGTAGATAAAGTGCCAAGAGGGGAACTTGTCCCTCTCCCGTCTTGTCGTTTTCTTGGTTTCCCCCGCTCTGCTTTTTCGTGTAAGTGAAGTCAAGTAAAGTCACGATGGAGCCTCTACGACATGCGAATACTATGCCGACTCAAGGTTTGACTCATCAGAGATCAGTTGCTAGAAAGCCAGTGGGAAAGCCGTCTGTAGCGCCATTGTCTTCACCGCAGGCTTTCTCACTTGCATATAGGCCTGCCCCTCAGCATCCATCGGGTGGCTTTCCTCCTCACAATCAGCAACAACAGATCCAGCCGCAGATCCAGAAACAACGTCCTCAATCTTATCATCCTGGACAGACTTATCCTGGATACCCTCAACAAAGTCCACACCAGATACACAATGTCCAGCCAGTCATTCAGCCCGTGCAGTCCTTCCCGCAACAGCAAGTGCAGCCTGCTCAGTACCTTCCGCAACAGCAACAGCAACAACACCAAGGCCAAGGCCAATACTCTCACCAACCTCACCCTCAACCGCTTCAACATCAACAACCACATCAATCGTCGCAACAGTCACAAATTCAGCAGCAGTCTCCAGCACTGCAACAAGTCCAGGCGCAACCTCAGCAACCCCCGCAACAGCATGCACTGCCGCAAAACCAAGTCCAGGCGCAGCTTTCACAGCAACAACTACATCAACAATCGCCGATACTACAGCAGCATACCCATCAATCGCCACCTCAACAACAAACCCCCAGTCAATATCCTCAGCAACAGCCATTTAGTCCGATAGCGTCAACCCCCAACATCGCTAATCAGACAGTCCCGTCACCACTGGCAAACGCTCCTCAAACGCCACAGCCTCAACCTCAACCTCAACCACAGCCCCAGACAACATCGGCGAGCCCAAGTCCTCAAGTGCATCTTAACGACCCCAGTCATGCCAACATCGGCTCATTTGTCGCTGATCATGGGAGACCTGCGAGCATTAGTAGCAGCCCCAGCATTGCAACACCTGCCACTACCATCGCAAGCGTCGCTTCACCAAGTCCAATAGGCACTCCAGCATGGGATCCTGCTTCTCCTCCGCCAATTCAACAAACTTCGACAGTAGAGATCAGGCGAACCTCTACCGGTCAACCCAAACTGTGTAATCACTGTCGCAAAGGTAAGCCGACTGAAACCCCATAGACACCCTCGCTGACTGTTCTAGGGATCCCTCTCAATGTATCGGTATATACTTGCCTCATCTGTAGCACCGCCAACATCGCGACAAACTTTTGTGTTTGGTGCTTCACCTCCAACGCTGTCAACACTTCCCACAGCCACGACAAGTCTTACTATGCGACCGAATCCGATCCCCGTGTACAGTCGTCGGTACAGGATGCAACAACTCACATGTGGACGATCCGAAAGAATGTTTCCGGGCGGCTTTGGTACACGCATAACACGACTGGCCTCAAGACCCATCTTAAACCTACGACGGCGGCTCTGTCCGGATTCTCAGGCTTACCACCTGGCTGGGATGAGCGCAGGACACCCGATGGACGAACATTCTACTTTAACAAAAAAATGGGAACCAGCGCGTGGACTAAGCCAGCTAATTCTCTTCCCGAGGGCTGGAAGGAGTTGAGGACGCCAGATGCGGTACCATTCTACATCAATGAACAGTTGGGATTGTCCACTTGGGACCGACCAGGACAACAGCCAAAGCAGGGCAATAAAGTCGTGATTAGGAGAAGACCTGGACCAGGTCAGCCAATGAATTCGCAAAACGTTGGAGACAACCTCCTTTCCGCTACGATCAACGCCGCCAGGCTGACTGGTCAAGGCGTCGAGTCGGCCAGTAGACAGGTCGGTAAGCTGGGCAAAAGGAAGAATTGGAGGAAGCTGGGAAGAATACTCAACCAAGTAAACGGTATGACGGGTGACAATTCCGGAAGCGATGGCGAATACAACGACTACAACGACAACAACGACAACGACAATAGCGGATTCGGGTTTGGGGACGATTCGGGCGGCTTCCAAGACCAACAACAAGGGCAATTCCAGCAGAACTTCGATTCATCTTTCTTGGACCAGTCGCAGCAGTCATTCGACTTGGGTGATAGCCAACAGCAGGCAATGTTCCAACAGCCAGCGTACGAACAACAGACGACTTTTGAGTATTCCGTTCAATCTGATCAGCCAGGGTATGATATGTCCACATTCGAACAGCAGCCTGGGCAATTCAGTATCACGACAGAGGTTTCTTACACCACAGCCGAGCCTCAACCCACGTTTGAGCAACAGAGCTTCGAGCCTCAGCAGGATCAATTTGCTCAACAAACCTACGAACAACAAGCTAGTTTTGAGATTCAGCAACAAACCACGTTCGATCCGATGCCAACCCAAGATCCTACCGCCATGGATCCCTGCCAGCAGGCTCAACCATTCGAGTCTGTTCCACCTTTACAGCAGAACGACTGTCCGCCGCCAACGATACCACAAGAGACTTATGTGCAGCCCACACCTCAACCAATGTATCAACCTGAACTGCAGCAGACATACTCTAATCAGCAATACGCCTACGATCCGACGCAGACACCCCAAATGACCCAACAGCAGGTGACTGTCACTTATCAAGTACCAACCTACGCCACCGAACCAGCACAACCCTTCATCCTCCAGTCTCAAACAGAGGAACCAGTCTACCCGATCTACATCCCGAATAACCAACCAGAAATTATCACCAGTGATGCACACCTCGTTGAAGTGCCCGGTACTGATGACACAACTCTCATTCTAAACAGTGGATACGGCGGCAATGACATCCTCGCCGGCACAAGTCTGGCCGCAGAACAAAATATTCTGGCAACCCAAGTACCGCAAGACCCCATGGCCAATGTTACTCTGCAGCAGTCGCAGTCGCCCGTAGTAGAAACGACTTATACGCCGGCGCCGGTGGTTCAACCTACCGCTGGAAAGACGGAAACAGTCGTGTCGGTTGATGCTGTGCCAGTGGACAACTTCAACACGGCCGAGAGGTGCAATCAGTTAATTTGATGAGATACGAGTCGCGGTCTAGTAGCAATATTGACCAACTATTAGGCATAATGTTTTATGAACGATTCTTATTTTGTTTGGTGTACCATTCGGTGTTGGGAATATCGCCTCTGTTTATCACAATGAATCGACGATTTGGATACGATATCTCTGCTTTATGATCATGATTTCCCTAGTCTATAGTTCAATGCAAGAAATGCTTCATCTACTCCATGCGCCTAGCAACCGATACCCAACTCTATGCCTTTGTCTTTCACGCTTATGCCATCTGATAACTGTCAACCCTCGCACTATCACCTCGTTTAATCTTCCTCCGCAAGTCCCTAAGCGCATTCGCAGACTCTTCCTCCTCGCCAATCCAAGCAGGCGGAAAACATCTCTGCCACAACAACCACAATCCACTCGTGATCAAAGTCACCGGTATCGCAATCGACCAGTACATCCATATCTTTTTCGACACAGTCCACTGTCCCGTATCATCATCCACATTAAAGAACGACATGCTGAACAGCGCAGAGATAAACGTCCCAGGTAGAAACGCCAGCGTGACAAAGGCAATGGTCTTCATCGCTGCGCTATCAGATTGCGTCGCGCGACCAATCTTTACCGCGACTCTTGAATCGTATTGTGCGACCGAGTTGAACGCTAGTTGGACTTCATTTAGGAGTCGTTCCTTGTTTGCAGATGCTCGATGGCGAAGACTCCGAAGGATGTGGTCATACCACAGCAATCGTTCATCAACGCGTCGAAATCCTGCGTTCCTTTGTCTATCTCCCCATCCGACTTCATCTCGAAACACATTGTGCTGCTGTACTATAGACGCAACGGTCTTTTCCGCAACTTCAAGCGTCTCCGAAACGTGAATTGCGTGTCGTGCTGTATCGTGCATGTGCCTGTACCTTGGACTTGGTCTTTTGCTCCATTCCTCTTTTTCGATGCCTCTTACCTGATCGCGGACGGCCCAGACGCTGTTATCCTGCAGATTGGATAGTTGTTCGAGAAGACGAGGGTATACCCAGAAGGGGTCGTTGAGGGCATCGTTGTGAGAGTTGGTCAACAGCGGTTTGGGAAAGAGTTCTCGGAGACGGGTTTGTTTGGGAGCTTCAAAGACGATGAGGTATGTTTGTTGAGTTGAGGCGATCCAGCGGGTGAAGATGTTGAATTTGTGCCAGACGTGAGTATTCTGGTCTACTAATTGCTTGACGAGGAAGCGCGACCATGTATCTAACATCGACGGTTAGTAAGGCGACTCCAGATGTAGATGGTTGCTTACTTAGTGCCAAGAGTTCTCCTTCATCATCGCGGAATGCCTCGCTGCCAAAGTATCCATTTGATCTACGGCTGTAGCCAGACCACCACAACTCTGGCATGAGAAACTCATCGGTGAAGCATTTTCGACAAGATGGACACTCGCGCACCTTGTCAGCGTCTGCGAATCTATGTCCATTAGCAGCCATTCACCTCATATTATTTGAGTACTCACATAACCGTGACATGAGAGTCAGTCGTCAACGAAGGATGTAAACCATGGCTATAAAACTCGCTAGGTCGAATCTGTTTCAACCCACGCCATTCCTTTTTCCCTATTCCCATTAGTCCATCTTCACACCAACATTTGAGTAAAAACACACCTTTATCCCATGATAACACACAAAAGTTCTTGCAGTTTTGGTGTAGTCTTTCTGATGGCTGTGGCATTTTGTGAACAAACTTGTCAGATAAAATGTAAGAAGAATTAACTAGGCGTCGGGCTGCTGCCTTTTTCAACCGCCAACATAAACAGGATCAGATCATGTTTTTGCTGAGGCAGTGTTGAAAATACGAAACATGATGTTGTATTTACAATTTTCCCATCACCAACAGAAGAGCTGAGCCTCGTTCTGGGGGGTGTTGGGCCAATCGTTTTTATGGCGGTTGCGTGTCTTGTCTGTATGCGCCGTGCTTACCGCCCATGCAGGGTTGCATTGAAGCCGACTCTGATTTAAACATTAGATCAGTCTTGGTGTGTATAAAGGCAAAGAGTGTCGTAGCTATTTCGTCAGGTCTGCCTCCAGGCCCCGTTTTGTTCTTTTAATCCACCTGGTATGCATGCGGGTTGGGCGTTTATTGTATGCAGCGTGTCGCTGATCTTTTTGCTGGCGGCAAAGAGAGTGTATTATTTGCCGTAGAAATAAATGGAGATATAGATATATTGTATTTTGTCAGGCTCTAGTGTTAAATAGGTATCGCATCTTGCTGACAATCACAACATGATATATCCAACTGGACAGTAATGGCATCAATTAGGCACATATATGTACCTATCAAAGTGAAATTTATTCCGCCGTGTTGCTAGTTATTTTTGCCGTTCAACCCATTCACATGCATCATGACGACACACGGCATCGTTACTGATCTAAATATGTGTACAACGGACGCAATTGAACGCCAGCACTATTCCTCAAACTTGGCTCAGTGACCCTGACTATAACTCATCACGAACAGGAGTAACCTCAATCTCAACCGCGGTATAGTAGTCCGAAGAAGGAGGATGCTCCTTCGATCCCAAAGCAAGAGTAAACCCATTCTGACTCCCATTCCCCACCAAGTAAAACTGCGTGAAATCACCCTCCAAGTCATTACAAACGACCTGTCCCGTGTTCATATTAAACCCACACGTCGCAGCCGGCACAGAACACTCAAGACCGCGCTCATCCGTCTTTTCACAGGTAAGCAAGCTCCAGCGCCCATTACCCAGAGTATCCTTGTTGCAGAGTTGCAGTTGGCCTGGTGAAGAGGGCGAGGCGTATTCTATACATAGGTACATCCCGTCTACTTCGCGGACGAAAGATGTCTCTGCTTCGATGGAGAATGTCAGGGTTGGGATGTTGGATTGAGGTTCGAGATCGAAGCCCATTACGTTAGAGGTGGTTTTGCGGCCGATTAGGTATTCATCGTGGAAGCTGTGTTCTGGAACGATGATTTGGAATGTTTCGAGGGGTGGAGTGGCTGTTGCGGTGGTTTCGGGGAGGGTTGTTGTTTCAGTAGAAGAGGATGACAGGCCCGTTGTAACTAAATCGGTGGCGGTCGTAGTCTCGAGAATTGATGTTGCGACACTCGTGAAAGACTCGGTAGTAGTGGTGACTGTGACGATGGTTGAAGCTGAGGTTGTATCGCCAGTTGTCTCAAGCTTCGTGCTTGTAGGAGAACTGGACTCAGAAGCAGTCGAGATTGTAGCCTCCACGGATACAACACCTAGATCCAGTCAACACTGATCACCACTCAATAACAAAGCAGTCAATTACTTACTGGCATGGCTCGACTGGCGAGGTCTACAAACACTCGCAATAACAGTATTAGCCCCAAGGGCAATCGAACATAAATGAGCGAAACGCATGTTAGCAACGACAAATAACGAGCGACAGCTGCCAAAACAGACAAACGAAAGAGTTTAGTCCAAGAAGTGGTCAATTGAATGCTATTTGTATTCATCTATTTGTTTATTTGACTGCAAAATAGGGGACCAAACTATTGACTGTCGTTCGGAGCTAGAAGAGGTTTAAGCTGGGCTGAAGTGTCAGCTATTGAACACTAGATAGGGACTATTGGCAGAGCTGTAAGTAAATGGGCGGATATGCTTTAAAAACTTTTGGGCCGATATCTGTATTTATGGTTAATTATTTCTTTATTGTAAGGTGATAGTCGTGTCTGCATCCAAAAGGTGAGTTTGTGACAGCATGAGTTGAACTGAGAGGTGCTTGAGACAACCCGAGAGGTCCTCTAAGTTGACCTGACAGGTGCTCCATATAAACTGCGATCTGACCAATCATATAGCTTAATTACAGCTCTCAATCCAGGTCGTTCTAGCGCTGACAGGGGGCACCTCTCAGCTCAACTCAAGCACCTCTCAGTTCAACATGAAGAGCACCTCTCAGGCTATCTCCAAGCTCTACCATCTCATGATCTAGATCTAGATGCCACGGACACTGCCGCATTCCATCGCGATTGCTTATTTAAACCACGAATTAAATTAAATGTCTGACCATCAGATCGTTCGATGTGTACTACCCGAGTTCCCTGATGTTGACCTGTCACGCATAGCAGATGTAACCAAAACAGATGTAACTTGCCGGGATCAGGAACATTCCCCCAGCTGTCAACTGCTCAAAGATAGCTTCAATGAATTAACTTTAGCAAACAGTCTCGACGGTCTGGTCAGCGCCACAGCGAGCAAAGCCACAAAAGGTGACGCCACAGCTATTGATAGTTATAGTTTCGGGGTCGCCATCAATAGGTATGTCTTTACTCTTTAGTATATTGAAGTCTGTAGAAAGGCATGCTGTGATATATTGATACTGTCAAGTGGAGTTGTTATTCATGATAGTGGTCGATTTAGTTTGGGTGCAACATAGAATGTCACTCAACTCAATGACATGCCATCCCTTGCATCTCCCATCACATCACTCACTTGCATGCAAGCCACACCGCTTGATTACTCACCTCTATCATCTATCAGAATGGCGTTTGGGTTGGTTATGAGATGCTGCTAGAAAGGGAGTCTTCGCTTAGTGGATCTCCAGGGTCTTTCGGGGCGAGCGGCATGTTTTTCCCTTTCTTTTGTTTCTATCAGCCTTGTAAACTTGGCTTGTGACAGTGACTCAATGGATGTGAGTCTGATCATTCATCAACCGGCTATAGCGGATATGCACGCGTCGAATAAAAGTATATTCTGTTCTTATCAGTAACAGACTAACTGATTGCTCGTCATTGTTCACTCATTGTCGCAATCAGGTCATCTACTCATCGGTATCTTCCAGAGCTTATCAAGTTCATGTCTTATCACAATCCCTGTCATGACCTTGTGACACTCCATCAATTCTCTGTTTCTCTTGGCTTCGGATTGAGGCTTGCAAGCCTGATCTGGATTCCCACACACTCTTTCTTGGGGCTTGGGCTACTAGTTCTGGGCTGCAGATCATGAGCTAGTGCCCAGTGACACGCGCCCTCTTGTCCAAGAAAAAAAGGTGATACATGAAATGCCCTGTTTACGGAGAGTACACTGATTGGGGGTACGTACTCAACTGCCGAGATGATGCTTTATGCAGAGTCGATCATTGATGTCGTCGACGATGTCGTATCCCTTTCCTGATCTACCACCTACTTTGTATGTTTATTCCCCATGTGACTCAATGTTCAATACCACCCTCCAAGACATCAACTAGCACAAATCGTGAATGAAACAAAAAAAGAGGCGTCTTTCCGCTGACTCTTCCCACCTCTAGCTTTAGTCTCCCACCCATCAATCGGTAGTCGCCGTTTGGGCAACAAGTATATAATAAACATTCTCCCCCCTCCGAAAAAACAAGGATCTTTCTTGATTGCTTCTTTGTACCTGATTATTTACTTACGCTTTGATCATCATCGACTTATTATTAGCAGGGTTCTGCCTGTCTTATTGGGCCCCCACTAACAAGAGACAACTCATCAACCCAACTCGCCCTGCCCATTACTCTGAGCTGAGCTTTGGGAAAAAAGAAAAGAAAATACAAAAAATAGGGAGACGAGGAATTGATATAAACCTCTTCATTTCTCTCTCAACTTTATTCTCATCATCACTTCAAACTCATCACTTATACAATGTATCGTCAAAACCACCCCGGTCCTCTCTCCCTACCCACAACCTGGAGTCCTCCCACCAACGACATGCCCAACAAATCTCCTACCACGGATACAAACCAGCGAAGCCGACAAGCAAGCACATGCTCCGAACGCAGCTGCGAAGGCATGACGCTCGACGAAACAAGAGAGCTGTGGAGATGCATGCTCGAACTACAGCTTCGCTACGGATGTTATAATTCTACCAGGATAGACATGGCTGTTGATGCTGGAGAAGACGGTCTTGACTTGATGCGTACGTTCCCTCCCCTCTTACATTGATAAAGACATTTATTAATATCGCGTCTAGCAAACCGCTTTATTATCGATACTCTCAATGAGTCTGTTATTGACCTTCCCGACGAAGGCCGCGAACTACTTAACCGCTACTTATGTCCTTCATCACCAAACAATAAGCAGAAGTGGAAGTTCTGGAAGAAGGAATAACATATTTCTTTTGTCAATATCTCTTTTAAGGCGTTGGGAAAGCGGGTTGGAAAATGGCATTTAGCATCTATACCCACGATATCAGAATGGCACTGATTTATTAAATAACAAACATAATTACACACATACTTACTTCCTGATTCTCAAAGTCCATACTCACTCACCAATTCTACTCTCAAAATCCTTCTCCCCAATAAACCCAGCCTGAATCTTCATACTCTCCAAAACCCTCTCCTTCACATCCTTGTGTTCAATATCCATCCCCATAAACCCACCATACGTAGCATTAAATTCCACATCCTTCAACGCCCGCCACATCCTCGCCATCTCATCAACACCAAGCGGAATAAAATTCGGAATACTCCAGAGGAACGAAAACGAGTTCAAACCCGGTGGTCGAGACGGACGCTCTGCTCCTGTTGCATCAATGTCCCAATTTCCTACACCTGACGCTGTTGTCATGAGCGTGTCGGCGATGAAGAGACGTGAGTTGTAGTGTAGAACTAAAGACCCTGGGAAGTGTCCGCCTAGTTTGATAGCTGTTGCGCCGGTGTCGAGAATTGGCGTGGAAGACTCGGTGAGAAGAACCTGGTGAGAAGACGAGAGTGTAGTCCAGGGTTTGTCTTCAGATGAGATATACACAGGACAACCAAACGCCCTCGCCCACTGAACATGCGCACTATAAAAGTGCGGATGACTTATAACAATCGCCCTCAACCCCCCTCTCTCTTTAATCTTCCCCACAGTCTCTTCATCCAGCAAAGTAATACAATCCCAGAGAATATTCCCCTTGGGGGTTTTGATAAGAATAGCGCGCTGGCCGATAGCTAGCTTGGGCGTGGAGTGGATAAAGGTGACGTTCGGATCCGACGGACACTCTACCCATTCGTTCTTGAAGTGCTTCTTCAATTCGCCCAGGGTAGAAAAGGATTGGCCAGAGGGCGGGACGAATTGGCGAGGATCGTCGCAGATGTGACATGTTTTGAGGGCGGAGCGATCAGCGGTAGGGAATTGAGTGCCGCAGGTGTCGCAGACGAGCCATGAGTCTGCAGTGACGGGTTCGTATTGCTCTGGGGTGAAGGTCATGATGAGAGAAGACTAGCTTGCGAGTTGATCGTGGATGAATTGGTCTGGATAACTGCTTCTTTTATATTGAATAGACCGAGTCTGGATGATACTCTCGTTGGGTTGATTACTCGAAGAGACTCCCACATTGACGTCATCCCCCGCGTTTGACGATAGCCTCAGTTTCACAGCTTACCAAGCAGGTCCTTTTGCTCAGGTCCAGACTCACAACGTGGCATATTCGTTCAAATTGATTCCACATCAATCGTATATCGTATTCCCGGTATCGGACACTTATGCTATTACATGCACAAAAACTCCAAACACCTAAATGCTAACCCAAACATCATGACCCATAGCACATTTCGTAATCACCACGCCTCCCACATCTGACTTCCCATGGAAATCAACCTGTTAAACAACTGGTCCCTCATAGAAACAGCCGTGAGATGATGCTCCTGTCCATCCTTGGTCTTGATGAGCAACCCATCCATAATCTCACTACCCATCGCCCATCCAACAATGATCTTGCTCTTCCATCCAAGACCACCCATCTTCTTCAACTCATCAATCTCCCCAATCGACACTGTCCATGCGGGCTTTAGATCTTCGAGCTCAATCGTCCAGCTAACAGCCGGTGTTGTAGCTGTAGCTGTAATATACGCATGACCCTTCTTACCCTTGTATCGCGCTGGGAACCGGATGGGTCCTGTGATGGGGTTGGGTTGCTCGCCTTTGACCACGCCAAGACGGTTCTTTGCGTGAGGGGCGCCTGCTTTGGCCTTGGCCTTGTCTGCAGCCAACGCTGTCGTGACGCCGCCCTTGGCAGTGGTGCGAATAAAGTTCATGATGCGATGCGATTTTTTGTGCTTGCTCTTTTCTTCGTCGTTTTCGTCGTCTTCGTTGAGTATATTGGGGTCCGGCTGAACAGCTGCGGCAATCTCAGCCTGCGATACTCCTTCTGGTGGTGTTAGCATGAGTCACTTGTACATTGTATTAGTCATTACACACCTAAATGCTCAAGACCCTCTCCGGCTGTCTCATGGGGTACAGTTGGAGGAGGGACGTCTGATGTGGGCGGCGGAGGCAGAGGGGCCTTGTTCTTCTCCCCAATACGAAGAAGAGTGATGGCCAGCTGCGCATTGGTAGGGACGCCTCGGAGAATGGTGTTTCGCAGTTCAACATACTTTTCCCAACGAGGATATGTTCTGTTGATAAAGTTCAAAGCAGGTGTGATAATTGGATCACCAAAGAATCCAAAGCCAGCGCCAAAACCCATGCCCTTCATGGCCATATATGGAGACGTGAAATAAGATCCGAGGAGCATTGGCACAAGAACGCCAATGAGAATAAGCTTGGGTCGATGGCAGTGAAAGGGTGCAGCAGGACTAAGTGCGTTTCCAAATCGCTCCCATGTATCGACAAAGTCGGCCATCATATGCATTGTCGGACGAGCCTTGTTCCAGACAGCGTTTGACACAGGCTTCTTGGCCCTGTTATGCTCAGCATGGGTATTCTCTCCCACAGACTTTTGTCGAGCCTCGGTGGCTTCCTCAGTGAGCTTGGTCGGGTCTGGAGCAGCGCTATCATCGTCGGGATCCGTCTGCGGGTGCTTTCCAGCAGCAGTGCTAACAACAATCTACAGCCCATCAGTTTGATTCCATGAGAATAAAATAGCAAGGCAATAAACGACATACACCGGAACATACCGTGGAAAGGCTTGTCACAAAGCTATGTGCCTCTTGCTCAACTGCTTCACCCTTGTGTTTCTCGGGCGCGCCAGTGACTGAGTCATCAGAGGCGAGTACACCAGCAGCTGGTGTTTTGACTCCTCCCGTCTTGGGATCAATGAGCGACGGTGGTGCGCCGGGGAAGCAAATGTTGCGAGCATCAGGGGACCAGATGAGAACCATGAGGAAGAGAATAAGAGTCGGGCCAAGAATGTCAAGCAGCCACGCCAGGGTATACACTCCCAGAAAAGCAGAAGTTCTCTGGGTCTCCTTCCACGATCTCAGACGGATAATCTGCTTGTAGAAAGCAAAGAGCTGCACCAGAACAGACACGTAAAGCCGCTCAATCTGCGCCCTAAGCTTCTCTGGCGAAAACTCCTCGTCGTCTGCAATGTTCATATCCAGCATTCCCAGCGGAGGCTCCTGGATGCTCTTGACGTAAAAGACCTGCTTATCGAATCGTCGCATCAAGGTCCACACATCGTCGTTCTTTAGTCCTCCCACGAGGTGCGGTACGGCGCGAGGCGACTCGTTCCATCCTAGATTCTTGACCTCGACGTCTCCGTGTTCGAGCTGCGCTGCGCCTTTCTCTTCAAAGTTCTTGCTCTCTTCTGCGAGGGCATGGCTCACGGTGGGAGCTTCTTCTTGGTGCTGTTCGATGATTTCGGGTTCACTTGGTACACCTGTCGAGAACCGACGGTTGGGGTCGTCGGATGCCGTAGCCATGATTGTTTTCTTGTGAGAGTAAGCTTTGGATCTGTCAAAGATTGAGCAACGGACTCACGATGGGGATTGTCTAGTCATATTGTCCAGCGCTACTGTTTGACAGCCTGGAGTTGGAATGGAAATAACCCCGCCGCCTACGTCAAATGTGACAGGGAAGGAAGTATCATGACATCTAATCGTGAATCGTGACGTCATGAAATCTCAGCTCAAAGACGATCACAAGCATCAACCAAACAAGGAGACACACTCATTGAGACAAAACAAGACAAGACGACTTTTCTACTGAAAGAAATACGATGTTTCCGAAAATGGGAAGAAAAGAACGCGCAAACACATGTCAGTCCTTGGCATTCAGCTGCAAAAGAGCAGTCACCTCACGTCACATATGACAGATGACACCCACTGAGGTGGTCTCTGATGGTCTAGATCTGGCACACAACGAATATCCTTCACTGTATTTGTCCTCACAACCCTGTTTTTGTCTCTATCTTTCTGCGCACAATCAACCTGGTTCATGAGGCTCTCAAACCAAGGATTACGTCGATCCCGAGTGCAACCTCCGGAGTGGGGCCGATTACCGATATCACGATCCGGACCGCGTCATCCGGGGTGTGTCAGACAGATCATCTTGATTCGACATTTACACAGATCGATGAGTTTCAGCTTGGTAGTGGATGGCACTCGATGAAGCCCTTTCGTCGCATTTGTATCACCAGAAGAGGCGATCTACTGGTGCTCAGCTTATGAGTGATGCAGAAGGGGTGGCAACGGGATTGTCATTTATATGAGGGACATATCACCTTTCCCAGAAATCGAGAGCCTGAGACTTTACTTGTGAGCCTACTTGGTTATCCTGTTGTTCAATACTTTCCACGCTCTGGTCTGCAAAGAAAAGCGAGTGTCTGTGGGTCCTACCGGCATTCCGACACATGACAAGATGAGAAGAACAGCTCGAACAATGCGCTGATTTATTCATTCCTTTTCACAGAAATCTAAATCTGGAACGCTCGGCATCTTTGCGACCAGTCGAGTCGGCTTGGTGGCAGATTCGCCATCCTCAGGCCGAAGTCTGTCAAAACACCATGATCTGAGGGCCAACTAAGCGAAGCGCCTCAACCACGTATCGCCGAAATGTCTCAATACCCTGCTTTAGACTTGCAGTTGTTCTTTTCGCCTTTGGAGGGCAGCATTCTGAGTCACTGCTGATCAACACATCGCTCCTGGTTGAAACTGGTTCATACACATCGAGTGCGCTACGAACCCATCGTGGGTCGCCTCAAATACGAATCTTCAAAGAAGATGATTATATCAAGTGATTTAATGCATCTCTGCCGTTCAACAGTTTTGTTCATCGCAGTGATCAGATTGAGTACTATCACCGATATTTCGTTGTTGTCAAGGACAAGATGAGCAACCATGAACATAACATTAACAACAGCGACCCTCCTTTACTGCACCCAACTGTTGCACCATAATGAACCAAGTCAAACCTCATTTATTTCCATGTCTTTCATTGTATTTCAATAAAAAGAAACCAGCATTTCGAGTACCATAAACATCCAGTGTCGCGAGACGTTGACAGTCAATACGAATGTGGTTACCCTATACTAGGCACGACAAGATCAAGCCTCAACCATGTACGAAGCGCATCTACAACTGAACGTACAGGACTCAAAGACTCTACCTGCTGTGTCCAATCAAACATAATTAACCACGACAAGCTGCGAGCCATTTAATTGAGCGAAGCAACCCCTCACTTACACATCAGATCATCAACCTCAGCATCCCATCATATTACCAATGGCGCACTCGGTCGAACACAACACATGGAAGAAACACAACCACGTCGCCCATCCATCACATCCAGAAACTCAATTAGATTGGTAGACCAAGTTGCAATAAGGCCTCGTTTTTATCACGGCGGTAATCTTAACTCGATGCCGCAATCGCCTCATCCTCATCCCGCGACTGGCAACAACACGTAGGATTAACCCCCATGTGTGATATCTCCTCCGCAGATACATATACCAATCAACTGCACAGTCAGCGCGAGGCCAGCGGAATATGCAGGAACAGACATATCCCGGAGACCGGTCAGTCGACAACGCCTGACCGGGCTGTCAATTCTGACAGAACATGACATACCATTAAACTTGGCACCAAGAGATAGCCTGGTCCAAGGAATACTGATTTATGATACTATCGTGGCCACCTCAGAGCGACTGATGGCTTCCCCCGCACTCAAATCTTGGATATCGGTCTGGTTTTTGGTAGCCTTGGACTATGCCTGACGAATAAGCGTCCGCCACAACGCGCTGGCCACTAATCAAGCCAGGGCCTTTCCTCTCACATGAATGAATGTCGAATACCATGGAAAGAGTCGGGCGCGAAGAGATTTTTACATTTGATTACCAACAGACAAAAGCAAGAATGCGGCAGCGGTGTGATGCACGTGCAGGGGAAGTGCTCTGTATAGTTGCAAATTACGCTTGTAAGCAACATGCTGGCCAAAGCCCAACGGCACGTCGACAAAGTACAGTATCGACAGATTCAAGCATCTCAGCCACGGCTGCAAGTACTGTACTTGCAATCTGACTTGCAGATCTCAAGGCCATGCCATCCATGCTGGTGCGGAATACTTCCACGTGCACTGGCCGAGGTGAACTGTTTCATGCAAATTACCTCTGGGTGAGAGTTCAGACGATAAAAAGCCACTTGGCCAGGGGCGAAATTGAGGCTGCAGACAACAGTAGTCGAGTATACAGAGTAGTAGCAGTCGGCATGGCGCGCGAAGACCAAGCGCTTGCTGTACAATTACTACCCTCACAGCGCAAGAGGGATTGCAACAAGATCTCAATTCGGAAAGGAAGAGATGCATAATCACTCGATTGCATCCGGTCAAACGGTATATGTTCTGTTGAGTAGTAATAACAGTACCGATATAGGATAACCCTCATGCATTGAGACATTGATTGCCGAGCATCCCGAGATGCAAAGATTCGGTTCTGGGAATTCCACAAGCAGAATTTCGCTTAGACAGACCCGACATCGCGTGTTAGCCTTGCTCCTACAGAGTAAGCCGAAGCCGAAGCTCGATGAGACACGCCGCCGCCGGACGCACACACATTCTCAAGACCCTTGTCACGATCGTCAGGAACGCGACACACCACAGCCAACAAGCCTCCGGACCCCGTGTTCCGCCGACCGCGGTCTTCTTGTTTAGGTATAGCCAGGGCCAATTTCGAGAGGCATTATCTCGTCAATAGGCTCACAAGAGGGAGAAGGGACTTTTTACAGCAGCCACTGTTGAGAACAAAAAAGAAGGTTTGCGATGTTGAGACATTATCGATCAGCCACAGTTCTGTCTTGCAGCAATTGCCACCAGCAGTAGCACCAAGAGGAAAAGATCAGAGCACTTTGGGTCTGGGCAGACAAGGTTATCCCTTCTTGCTTGTTTGCATATCAACTGATGTGCAATGCAAACAAGTTGAGAAGGGGATCTTCCGGGCTTTCTTTACTCCACGATGTATCGCAGCACATCATCGTCTACGGATACACTCGGAGCCGCTGCACCCAAGACAAGGACGTGGGGCCGGAAGCTGTATGTAAGACTCTTTTTTGAAGAAAAATAGCAAAAAGGAACTGAAAATTCTGACTTGAACTTGGCTTGCTTGGGTCAGCCCACGGTGGAGATGCATGTGGATGGGCCAAGGTTGTGCGCTCCTCCCATTGCTGTCGTCAGCGTTCCTGAGGAATGTTTGTCATATTTTGTCATTTTGATCTCATTGCATTTTGTTGAATGCGATGCTGTATCTATTACCACCGAAAGTAGGAATGCATCCTATCTGACCGGCTGCAAGCACATGGCATCAAAAGCTTAACTTATAACAGAGTACCTCGGGGAACAGACATCCTGGCATTCCGTGAAGGGAATGTGACGTGCATCTGATGCAGCAAGTGATTGGCGTTTGTACATGAGGATTAGCACATGTCACAGTCAACAATTCATGAGGCTCACTCTTTTGTGTAAAAATTGTGCATTTTTGATGGGTAACATCGGTTGCCGTTGAGTTTTGTCGATGTAACCTGTAACCACACACACAGAGTAATTGAGGCCCCAATTGCCACCAGGAACAAAAGTATGAAAAGTTAATCAGATCGGGAAAGTTAATTAATGATGAGCTGCATGAATACGGGTTGTGTTGTTTCTCTTTCTGGTTATATTATAGATCATGTTGAGTATCATATACCCTATGTCAACAAAGTAAACTCTTGAATGTAAACAAGGCCAAAGCTCAGGAATGTAAGCCCAAGCCGCAACCGTTGATGAAGTAATTACCGTGAAACACAACGGTAATTCATGGTCTGTGTGTAGGTAGGTACTGTTCATGTTGACTCTAGCATAAAAGCCACGCGATCGATGGGCTGAACTTTGTTGCCAACCAATTAACAATACGAAAATACACAACGGCCGCAAGATGAGATGCAAAAGGTCAATTCACTCGTTAATCTGAGACGTTGAATAAAAGTAAATCTATGTTTTTTTTTTGAGTTATCAATTACAATTAAAACTGTGTCTTTTACAGAGGAATGTTGAGTGTTGGCGTTCATAAAGAGCATGCAGGTTTTAGCAAATGCACTATTACAACACTGTAAGCGTCTCTACCGAAGCCGCAGCCGAAGCCACCGTCATTAAAAAAAAGTGTACAAATTTTCTCTTTTCATAATTTTAGTAATATCTCGATGATATTGGCGATGATGATGATGTTGGGTTATGATGTCGATGACGGCATTTGGTGGGTTACTTTAGTTTCAAAGCAAAGCTGGTTTCCTTGTTTGTTAAATGATCATCACAGGTATTTCGTTATGGATGCCTTGCGATTGAGGCATCAATTACATTACCAAGTTGGTAAAGACTCTGCAAGGAACCAATGAAGAGAATCCAGTTGACAAAGGATAGAAAGAGACTGTGATGGAATGTAATTGACTGTGCCTCAGACTAGATACCCTATTGTGGTGGAGGGTCGGAAACCTGGAATTGAGTTTGTGCGGGCGTAAAGTGAGTGCATTCAAGGGTTCTGAATGGCATCTGGGGTAAGTACTTTGACAGAGATATTTCTTGGTTGTTTCTTATTGAGATTTTAGCTTGTTATTGGTTGATGCGATGAATACTCTTGTGTATCGTAGATCATTATTGTCAATTGACTTAATCAGAGTTGTGAACAACCAGTGACTGTCATAAAGCATAACGCCGACACCGGATACGTAGGTCTCTGTCAACTCGGCTCAATTCAACCACCCTCTTCTCCTCTTCCGCGCCACAACGCGTGTCTGACAGCTCTCAACGAACTGCAAAGCGTAAACTTAAACAGAGACTTGCATAACGCAGTAACTAACTATTCAACCGACTTAGTTCAACACAGCGCCACTTGGGGCTTGACTGCAATAATAATTTGCGCATTTTAAAGCCTCAAGCTATAACGGCTTTCACTCGGCCTTTAGATAATACACCGTGTTCTTGTCAAATGCAAGTGATCCAAACCGGCAGGTCTGAAACGGAATCGTTAATCGTCAACACAGAATCATATTACTCTGGTACTATTGTGTCAACAAACCCATGTCCTTTTACCCATGTTTCTCTAGAACAACAAGCGAATAGGCCGGAACGGTTGGAAGCCTTCCGCGGGCACAACGGTCAGCCTCCAAAGTCAGTTTCCGGGCCCATCTTGGGTCGAGGGAAGCTAATGCAGCAGCCAGGCTTAACCGTCGGTCTGGCACCGACAATTTGGCAAGTCGGTAAAGGGATGATGGTGAAAACGGCTTTTGATCCGGATACAATGTGAGTAACAATGCCACAGTATACACATGAGATAGTAGAGTACTTGATGTTCTTAGATCACGATCCTTCCCCGATGCCAGCAGCCAAACTAGGCGGATATAATTAAAATGAGAGTATCCATTCGGTTCAAATATTTTTTTAAGCTTTTTCCCATCACCTTGTTCCCGGAACGCGGCGCAGTTTTTTTCTTTGGTGACCCCTAGCAACAACTTCTGGTCAAAGTTTTTGCAAGCCACAGACTAAAAAACTAACGGGCCTTCCATGTTCTTCCATGGTTCCCCCCCGGCGTAAAGGTCGCTTCCCTTCCGCTGGGAAGCTTGGACTAAGACGGCCGCTATGCCATGATGGGTAAATGTGCCCCGTCCTGCCACGAGACACCAAGACCAAGATCCAAAGGACAGGATTTATGACAGACTGCAGAGAACAGGACATGGGAGAGGGAAATCGTGGGAGACCATTATCTCGATTGGAATGACTCGATGTGTCAACTCCTATTTTTTTCAAGGGTCTTGGAGACAAGAGTCAAGTCAAACCATTTGGTGGAGTCTTTCTTCTTCTTTCCTTCTTTTGGAGGGTAGTAATAAACGTTTTGACATTTTTCAACTGCAACTGACTCTCTAACAGTAAAAATAAAATAAAAAAAATAAACCTTAGCGGAAGCACCCGTCGTAAACTTACTTTACTTTGACAGAGTGGACCGCGCTCTCTTCAAGTTTCGACTGATGAAAGCGGTCAACTACCATCAAAGTGGACAAAAACGGTCAGTGGATGCACAATGAGAGGCTGGACAAGATGCTTTGGAGGAAGTGGATTCACCTCGCAAAGACGGGGAAAACGGAACGAAGGGGGCGGAGGAGGAGTTGTCTCGTGGAAACAAGTCCAGTGCGTTTTCTCATCTCGCGAAGGAAGTGATCGACAGCAATTAACTAACCCGAGTTACTGGCCTCAGCAAGTAAAGAGGTATACTCTGAACAACGACGTAATATTACATCAAGCTCAACAAGTTTGGGTATTCTCAAGCCACTTGAAGATTGCTTTTTACCAAGTCAGATCAAGAAAAAGAATAGAGTTGTATCCGTCAGCGGCTTTTGTCCCCCAATCCAAGTTGTACATACCATCTTATTGGTAGTAGCGTAGTAGAGGACCATCCATGACTGGATATGGAGTCTGGATTGCGAGCTCAATAGTTCGGCCTGAGCTTCCGGTTCCGAAGAGAGACATGAGCTGCTTAGGCGAGATAGTAATAATGTTCTAGAGTTTTTGATCATCGGTGACAGGCGAAGCGAGAAGACCACCAAAAAAAAGGGATACCGCCTTTGAATCAAATCTGGGGGCAAGGATTGTGTGTCCAATCCCACTGGCTTGCAAAAACGAGGCCGACCCAGACAAACGGTGCCCAGCCCAGCCCAGCAGTCATGTGCAAGGCTACGTACCCCCTGCTGGGCTGGGGGGACTCTGGCTCCTCACTCACATGAAAGCCCAAGGCCCAAGCTGTTGTTCTCTCTTATCCTTGTCACCGGCTTCTCTGCGCCTACGAGGGCAGGGCTAGAACTGGGGGCCTTGTTCAATGTCACATTTTCTGATCTGACCGAGAGTGGGAACAATTAAAAAAAAGGGACTTTTACGAACGAGAGGAGTCACAACTGTTGGCAGTAAATAGAAGAATAAAAAAAGAAAGATCGGCAACATGTCATGAGGTCAATTTGATGGGACCGGGAAATAAAATAAAAATATTAGCCATACGGCAGAAAGTAAACAAATAAAAAACTTGGAGAAGCGCTGATCTTTGCATCCAATGGCAAGAAGCTATGTAAGCTGCGGATATAGAGTACTGGAATGCAACTTGAAGAGTCTTTTCCCATTTGGTTGTTAGTTACACAGGATAGCAACGGTTTTTCTCAACGTCTGAGCCACAGAAGTATAATATGAAAATTAGTGAAATTGCATAAAAAGACGACATTCGTGGTTACACAGACAATGACAAAGAATGGAATCATCATCGATGACTTTTGGTTAGCAAGTTTGATAATTCGTAATCCATCTACTTGTGCTTCATGGTAGATCCCTGTTACACCTTGACTATGGATGGCTGTTCTGTTGCAGTGGTTCCCTCATTAAAATGTCATCGTTCGTCTGTGTCTTGCCCATTTGTTGTTGCATTTGTTTGAGATTTTTGACTTTTTTCTTTTACTTTTTGTTGTGGTGGTTTGAATGTCTCTTCCCGTGAGCTATTGTTTCAAGTTAGCTATTGAGTCTTTGTCGATCGCGGCAGTTCCAGCACTAAATCTGAGCCACAAACAAGAGATGCACGGGCTGTTTTTTCCCTTGCGCACATCATAGAGTCTGCCTCAATAACAGCCAGCCTCTTCTCTCACTGCCCGCCTTCTTGTTTCTATTGGCCATTTCGGCCCAACCTCTCTCCACCACCCTCAATACAATTGGTTTACTGTCAACGGCCCCACTTGCCTGATGCCCTGAAGAAAGGCTCTGTAAACTGATCCTGTGCGTGCTGTAAGTGTCCACTGTAAGCTGCTGGTACAGTGTCACAGCAGGACAACCTATGAATTTTGTGTATTGCTTCTCCTCATCACCTTATTCCCACGTCACGCCTGCAGTTGCAGAGAGACAAATTAACATTCAGCCGCGACAAGAGGCACAGACTGAGGTTTCTGAGGTATCTCTCCCCCGCCTTTGATGGCCAGAACCTTGAACGTCAGCCAACCTTTTTGATCCCTGCCCACCACGAACGAGGTATAACGCACCTTTCTATACTCCCTCTTTTGTATGTACAGACACTGCATGGCATGGCATGTGTTGAGGACGCAACGTCGGTACAGAACATCTGTTCATTCATCACTTGTCTACGGGGATATCATTATGTAGTAGCAGAGAAACAATAGAAACATATTGACCAAAGCAACCTCACCGGTCATCCCACCACTTCCACCCATCACCAGACACATCCGTCCATCAATGGTAAACACACCTGTAGCCGCGGTTCAATACAGCAACTCTAGAGTAGCAACAAACGTCAGCTGTGCAGTCTCATGTAGTCGCGCCCAACCCTCCTCGGTTCAATAACACGTGGACGGCCGAGCGCTTGTTCTTGTTTTTCCAGTTAACAAACTTGATGACTGTTGTATGTACTCACTCGTTCTGCCGCGCCGTCATTGCCCCAGCCGCCGGATGCAGAGTCTACTCATCCCATATTGCTGCAACCACCTGATGATGCTACATATTTACAGTGGTCATGCCCCGGCACTTGTAGATCCCGCTTTTTCTCTCGTCTATCCGTATCAATCAATCAATTAATTATTCTATCAATTAATTAGATTCCCCTCTGCCGCTTGTTACGAGTCACACTCGCCTCACGAGGACATAACCAACCAGCACCGGACAAAAGTCAAAAAAGCAACCAGAGATTGACACTTGTTTTGCTTGAGTCGACTCATCAACACTCCAACAAAAAACAAGAGTCAGCAACAACAGTCTACGGATATACTAGCCTATTTTGACTCTACCAAACACAGCCCTCTCTTGTCTCTCTCTCTGCTCTCGTCAGAAAAAGAGACAATAACAAAAACTCCACTATACGAAACCGTTTCCTAGTTGACTCCCTGCCCAACCGAATAACCCCACCTCTTTTTTTTTATGCTCTCGCTCTCAGACTGAAAAAAAGTTACAAGTTGCAAGCAGAGGACAGAGGACAGAGCCCAGCGCCCAGTCTTGTTTGGGAAAGGACCCGCCCCGCGCTCGCACCTTTGACCTCTGGCTCTAGTCTTCTTCCCCCCCTGTTCTCCTCTCTTCTAGCCCACCCTCCACTACCAGCAACACAACTTTCCCGCTTGCTCTACCCTGGTCCCTCTGCTCTCAGTTACCCCCCGGTCCCCGGATCCGCCGCCACCTGGCCCGACAGACAGCGCAAAGTACCTGCAAACGAGCTAAACCCTCCTGGGGCCCGCTGCGGTGTCACTACGGGCCTCTTAGACTATCAACATCCACTACCTCCCGAGGCATCCCTCCAACTTTCTTGTTTTCCTCTTTCTCTTGTTTTTTCAACATAACAAACCTTTCAACACCAAAATATCACACATTCACAACTACGAGGATACCAAAAAGTCGGAACCCGCTCGCTTCTTCGACTTCTCCTCAAATCCGTCCCAACGGCCGAGACCGTAGGCATGTCGCCCAGGCTCAAGCCTTTGCTGCTTCCGCAGATGGTGGAGGATCGACGCAAGTGGGAGGTACAACAAGTTAGCCCCGAGACAGACCTCTCTTACGTCTACTACACAACAAACTCGTCCTCATCCGATGTTGCTTCACCACTTACTCCGACTTTCTCCCCTGCAAAGGGCCACTTTCGCATGTCAAGCTCGACTTCTTCTCTCGATCTGCCACCGCAATTGAACGAAAGCCCCATCTCACCTACGCAATCCGTCCACATAAAACCACCCATGCGATCACTCCCCGATGTCCAAGAAGAGCCTCTAGAACCTGAACACCTCAACACGCACGACGAGGACAACACCGACCGTCATAGTTTTGCACCTTCAGATCAGTTTAGTCTCTACGACTGTTTGTGTATGTCTTTTTTGTCTTGTCGTCTGGTCAAGCCGTCATATCTTTTTCGCAAGGAATCGTGTTTGGCTTGCTGCCACTTTCGTAATCGTTTCGAGTTACTAACCCAGCCTCTTCCCGTGTAGGCGATGAACCATATGCGCCCCGAAATAGTACCGAGGATGTCATGTTTGACGGCAACATTGTTGGCGACTACGATATCGACTACGACATGGGTTTTCTGAGTGATGGTGACACACCCATCGACGAGCGCTCCCGCAAGAAGAGATCAGGTAGCGAATCACCCTTTGCCGGCCTCACCTCACGCATTGGTGCCCGCTTCCCCAACATGTCGCTCTGGAAACCAAACGGCCGCCGAGGCAACCCCATGATGTCGCCCAGCACCGAACTTAGCCTCGAGAGTGTTGTCCTGTCTGGAGGTCCCTCAAGCCGATCGTCATCCATGTCAGCCCCCAGCCGACCCGGCCACGATCGCATGCTGGAAAACACTGGACTCCCTACTCCTGCAGTATCTTACTACGGAAGCACCGAGAGTATCAACCTACCCGCGCCCATCGACATTGAAAAGGCGCAAGCTCTTGTCGAGCAATCCGACCTTGAGCGAGAGCGAGGCATGGCCACAACACCTCTATTACCGCCATTAATGACCAGCCCTCTCTGTGGACCCCCACCAGAGTCTCCTCTCCAATCACCAACCATCGCACCACCCTCTACCACCACCGAGGTCCCTTCGCCAGTCCCCTCTGCTACAACACAATTTCCCCGACCATCTCTGAGCACTAGGCCTTCAGTATCATCCTTCCGCTTTGGCTCCAACAGCCCCGAGCTTCCCACCCCTCTTCCATCGATCCTCCTGGAGTACGACGAGTGGTCTGATAGTCTTGGTCACGCCAACTTTACCATTACTCCGCAGCCTTATCAACCCGAGACTGTGAACATGGAGACCCTCCAGCAGTTGCGCAAGGATTGGGACACGGCGCGATGCAACTACACCAAGCACCTTGTGCGCACGGGAGAGAACTACGGCGAGACGAGCAAGATCTACGGTCTTACCGAGGCCAAATGGACCGAAATCGAGAAGCGATGGAGGGCAACCCACGACGGACTCATGGCCCAGATCGTGGAAGCCACCAGCTCTGCCCCCAGTTCAACAAGCGGTTCACGAAGCCGAAGCCGTGGCCGCGGACGAGCACGAGCCAACAGCGGCGGTTCCAACCTCGGTCGACCCCCGCCTCTGGACGATGTTTTTGCTGGTATGCAATGGAAGCGCCTCGAGGATGGACTGCCCAGCGCAATTCCCCGGCTGGTGGACGCGGATGGCAAGTTCCCCGCCCGAGGCGACGAGGACATTGTAGGACCCATGCAACGGGACGAGGTGATGCTACGGACGCACAGCGAGGAGCGCAAGGGAGCACGATTCTGGAAGAACCTCGCGGGCAAAGTTGGCCTGCGAAAGTAATTTGCTTTCGATGTCAATGACCTTAATGGCCTGCGAAAGTTACTTCTTCCTCTCGATCTCAACGATCGACTTTAATGACCCACGACCGCAATGACTACTAGACAAAAACTAGAAGTCGTTGGATGATATAGCCAGCTCTCATGGGGTTGCTTGGCGTTTTATCTTCTTTTCATGTTTTTTTTTCTTGCTATTTTTTGCAGAGATACCCCGACTCATGTCATTCCTTTTCATTTATTGTTTCTTGGGTCATGGAACCCGATATAGCCTCGACGGCACACACACAACAACATACCCCCTTTGGTCATGGAAGAGACCTGCACATATTGTTTATTGTTTTAGAAAGTTTTGTACATAATTGGGCAAAGTACGAAAAACACAGGCGTTGAACAGAAAGGGGACAAACCAACCTGGGAATAACGAACAAGCGCAAAAAGTTTTAGATGGGGGGAAACCAGGAGAAACAATGCGCGCAAAGAGCAAAAGGACACAAGCTCTTTGACTCGCTGGAGTTTGATTTGGTTTTACACAGTTTCATTGTTTTTTTTCGGTCTGGATGGATATGTGCACGACATTTTGTTTGTGCTTGTGCAAGCATAGACAAACAACTTATTAGTCCCCGGACATTGGGGCAAAGGGAAACCTGTCACAACGGAAACATGAGTGTGTGTGTGTGTGTGTGTGCACAAACCATGTTTGGCTGGAGGTGGAAATCAAGGGGACGATAGTAATGGCCTGTCGAGTTGAACTTGGACAGCGATCAATCAAGTCAAGGCGAAGAAGAGAAAGATACCCAAAAAATTTAATAAAAAAAAATCTAAAATACTTTTACTGTTTACCCCTCACTTTGTGAATGTTACTGACAGATGTTGTGAAAGGGTTTTCCCCTTGAACTTGTATTCCCAAAGATGGTTCATCCAAGCGAGGCACAGGATGGGTTGATTTGATACATGTTGTGTTACCTTTGAGTGCGGCACGACGCGACCCTCCATGATGTACTTTTTCTCTCCCCCTCTTTATCTGTATTTGTTAACTGGGCAGCACGACACGAAGACGGACACGAAGATAACAGGTTTATTATTGGGTTCATATGATGACGACAAGATACGCGTTTTTTCATGCAATGGCTTATTGATGATTAATCTACTATGTATGTGAGTGTCTTGTGTTTGTGTAATGTTTCGTTTCAGAGGAGGGGAAGGATGAGCCGTGGTTTTGACAGCAGATCTGGTGTTGTACGAAAGATGCAAGCTGCCGTTGAAATGAGGGTTTTATTTCTCTCTCTGAGGGGATGAAGAGTTGTGATTGATGGATTGTTTCGTTTACTTTGTGGTAGATGGGCGGGTAGATGCATTGATCGGGGAACAGAGAGACAGAGAGTAGCTTTATTTAGATAGTGGATGTAGTGGTGAGAGAGAAGTAGTGCATGGTAAGAGGTAGGTAGGTAGTGAGAGGTACTAGTGAGATGCAGTGAGAGGCAAGATGTAGTAACAGGTACGTGGTAAAGAGACATGTATGTAAGTTGACGTGACAGTACAGGACTGACGTGTGGGGGTGGGACATGGACATCCTTGTGAGTGCAGCTTTGCATCTGACATCCTGGACTGTGTTTTGTTTCGATCCAACACTAGAGAAGAATGAAGTAAATATTAATACAGCGACGCTATGAAAGTAGCCAAGAAAGAAATACACCGTAAAGGACATCTACTTCACCTCCCAATTACACCATATCCATCCCAGTGCACTGAAAATACTCTTGTAGAGACTCTCCATACTATACGCAGCTGGATCCGCAGCACTCATCGCCTCAGTAGCATCCAGCGGCAGCACGATCAATTTCTGGTTAATATACCGTTTCGCCTGCTTTGCTAATATTCCTGTAATTTTGACATCTCTCTCCCATCCGTGAGCTAGCAGTGCGCCCCATGGCCCCAAGTCAAGACATGTAGTGTATCCTGGCTGAGAGTACGGGATGGTTGACTCGTCGAGTAAATCTGCTGCTGCGTTGTGGCCGGAGAAACGGCCGAGGATGGTGGCGTGTTGGCAGGACATTAGGGCGATGTGGCCGTTTGTATCAGCAGCGGCATGGGCGGCGTCGCCTGTGGCAAGGACGTTTTTGCAGTCTGTGACGCGGAGATCCGGGTCTACGTAGAGACGAGAGAGTGTGTCTTTTGCTCCGGGGATTTGTTGGGTTAAGTGTGTTGCGCGCATGCCGGCTGTCCAGATGACGGTCTTTGTATCGATGCGCTCGCCGGAACTGAGCTGTACTCCATTGGCATCAACAGCAGTAACTGCAACCCCAAGCTTGAGTTCGACTCCGAGAGCCCCCAAGGCTTTCATGATGGTGGGACGTGGACCTGCTCCGAGCTCAGGGCCAATATCTGAAGCGCTTTCAACGAGGATGACATTGGGGTTCGGGATGTGTTTGAGGAGATTGGGGAGCTCTGCTGCCATTTCGATACCGGTGAAGCCACCGCCGCAAACAACCACAGTGTCGCGGCTTTTGCTGGCGGGAACGGAGTCCAGATTCTTGAGATGAGCTTCGAGTTTGGTAGCACCGGCGAGAGAGTCAACGTCAAATGCGTATTGATCAAGACCAGCGACGCTCTTGGGTCGTACAACTGCGCTTCCAGCTGCTAGAATAAGTCGATCGAAATGAACATCGGAGTTATCGCTTGAAGAAGATTGAACGTGAACTGTCTGCGAGTCGGTGTCGATAGTTTCGGCACTGCCTTGGAGGAAGGTGATGCCAGCAGCCTTGAAAAGTGGTTCGAGGGGCTGCTTCATGGTTGAAGCATTAGCTTCGTAGAGACGTGGTCGCAGAGTCAGCCATGGTTCGGGTGCGATGACGATGATCTCAATGTCTTTCTCCTTGTTTCTGAGGTTGATAAGGCGTTGAGCTGAGAGGGCGCTCCAGACTCCTGCGAAGCCGGCGCCGATGATGACAATCTTGCTTGGCATGTTTGCAGTGGCGTATAAAGTAGATTCGTAAAGGGTTCGAGGATGTTGAGTTTTGGTTGTAGATGTTGATGAGCTACGCTGGAGCTGTGTCGATGGATGTTGGTCTTGGTGTCGATGTCGGTGATGTGCTTCAACTACGCATCCCGTCGCGACCCTTTATACTTCTCGTTATGGTATGAAAACTGCCTTTCTCTATAATATCCGGTCAGTAAGAACAGTATTCCAAGCCGTCAGTGTCCCGGTACTCACTAGTCTCTAATACCGGATACCCGCCCCGAGAACGATTACCCGGATTCCCGGGCCCGACATTTACCTCCGGGCGGCTTATTGATGGAGGCTTTGATGAGAAAATCCTTTTCGCGATCGAGAATGAACGGAATGGACTCTGTCAGATCACGTAAGCGTAGTTCGTGCAAGTGATCATGCCTCTTCTTGCTCACGAGGTGGTGATTGTCGCCATACTTTGCCTTGACCTCACCATCACTCCGCGACACGCTCAGTCAGCATCCGATTGACCTTTCTCTTCGGGTATTCGGGCCAGTAAAGTCAGTAGTTTGATCCATTTTTCAGGGTCTCATGATGGAAAGAGTCCGGCATTGTGAATGGCTCCGAGTTGTGATATCCGCGCTGAGAGGCCGGCTTCCTGCTAGCAGTAAGCTGCTCAACGAGGTTGGCGTCGATGGTTGAAGTGACAGCTCCGTGAGAGTAGTATCAGCGACGTTGGAAATGAAACAAGTACAGCGTCTTCCATTGTGATTTTTCGGACAGTGGTCGCGTCACTGATGCCCCGGAGACAGAGATGTTGGTCGTGGCTTACGACCTTGCAGGAGAACCAGCTGCAACAGACCATTCCCTCCGCGACGCCATTTCTCAGCAAGGAAAATTCGGCTGCCGAGTCATGGGAGCAACACCTCATTGCCACTGATCCCATTTCCCAATTCGCTGAGGCCTTTAACGCTCCTTGTAGTCGTCTCTCTCCTCCAGTGCCTCCCACAAACCGCTGTATTCATGGTATAGGTTTTCTCAAAGACAACAGGACAAGCACCAAACGGCTTCAAGGCGACAAAAGCAACCAAACGTGGAGACTGGACCAAGGCCCAAATGATCCATATACAGCTAGTCTGCCATGATAACACGAACGCGCAGAGGATGTAGTTCTGATATGGGAGCGGCTCGCGGGTGCCACAGCTGGATTTGCCCCCTGGAGAGTTGGGCATGTCTACCAGGACAGAGACAAGCAAGAAATCAGATCTCCGACACCTGATGATACTCGCCGTCCATCCGACCGATGGCCTCAGGTATGCCCTTCACATGCCAGGTAGGTCTCTCAGTTGACCTCCTTTGGGAACCTCTCTTCCAACAGAGTTCGCTGGGTAACAATTTCGCGCTTCCGAGAGTGGTGGTGCCAAGTATCGAGAACTTCTTCCTAATCTTGGTGATCCCAGTCGCATTGGGCAGTAGACAGCTGTCGAAAATCGGCAGTCAACTCTCGTGACCGTTGTCACCAGCCTTGCCTAAAAGATCGAAGCTTTGTACTTTTTCGTCGATGAGGAGATTTGGGGTCGGGTTGTCGTTGTCCCTGGCATCGCGGCAAATCAGCTTCGTACGTTTTCGCAAACTGCAAGTCCATTTACCTTCTAGAAGTCGGTTTCATTGACAGACTTTGTCGTGAGTTTCGAGAAATGTGTGTCCGGGCTTACCAAGCCGAAGGAAGCTTACGAGGAACACAGCGTTAGTTCTATTGTCTATGCCTACGGTCTCGGAGAAACACTTACCAAGCGGGGGATTGACTGGTAGCATCGCGCCGATATTCAGTACATGACTTGAAGCCGCACTGGCTTGCTGAGTGAAAGCATGATGGCCAACTTGGTGGCTGCACCAGAACTATTCACGCCCTCCGTCTTGCAGAACAGTTCGTGTGTATGTCGATATTGGACACCTGGTCGGGCCCAACTCGCGTGATGGCATGGTATCGTCGTAAAACTTCTGAATATGAACGTGATAGGCTTCGTCGGAGTGTGTGCTGCCAGCTCGGTCGGCTCGTCGCGGGGCTGAGTCTTGGGAAATTGGAGCCGTCGAGAGCGTTGACATGCTAACTCGGCGGTTGTGCCTGGTGTCTTTCTCGAGTCCATGACCTGTAACATTATTAGCATCCGTGTTTGCGAGCTTCGGTAGTACCCACCGGGATGAGAAACGTACATGAGTTGGACAAGTATGCCTGGTAGATGCCTTCTCAACAGAGGTACTTGAGGTGTACACAACAAAGAGGGTCATCCGATAGATCATGGCCATGATTGTAAGCCAACGCCGGCGAGGTATCCGTCCCAGGTGGTAGGGGGCTGCGTCTACACGATTGATGGAAACGGGGTGCCTTCACTGGTGGCCACCGGCCGCCGCCAAAGGGAGTAACTTGCCACCACTACAACGGTCTCTGATGCGCCCACTCCAGCTCCCGCTCATGATGAGTTTACCGTAGATTGACCTTCGAGTAGAGATCTCGGCGAAATCGTCGTCGTCGCTGTCGGCGATGTGAATGAATCCAGGGTCTTCCATTGCCACGTCCCGACTGACAGTGACTTCGGTGTCGTTGGTGTCGTTGGTGTCGCCAGCCTCAAGGAGAATCTCAGGCACAGCGCTGTTATCACTGGGAACAGTCCATCTTTTGTTATGCAACGTCAGATCTCTGTCCCTATTCGTGGATGAGTGTCTATGGGTGTTCATGAATGGTCTCCGTTGTCTCGTCCTTGTGGTGTGCCAGCAATTCGGTAAGCGTGGTTGTCATCTCCTCATTGTTGCGTTTCAGCATGTCGTCGGATGCTCTCAGTAGATGTAACAGTAATTTTCTCAGCGGGAGTGGTCTCGATGATGGTAGGCTCAGTAGGACCACCGTCAACAGTAGAGGGCTCAGTGGGAGCGGTCGCGACGATAGTAGGCTTGGTGCCGGCGGCCTCGCCGATAATAGGCCTAGCAACTCGGGCTCGACAATGGCGGGCTTAGCGACGGTAATGGGCTCAGTGAGAATAGGCACGACGGTGGGCTCAGCGATGATAGACTCGGCTGTAGTGGGCTCAGCGACAATGGGCTCAGCAGTGTCAGTCTCAACGATAGAGGGCTCGATGGGAGCAGCATCAAGAGTGTCATACTCGGCGAGATTTTCGTCGTCGTCGTCGTCGGCGATGTGAATGAACTCAGGATCTCGCGACCGCGGATAGCGGGACTCAGGTCAAGGGGGGTGGGTGCCGCAGTGGTAGGGAAACGACGAGCGATGGAACGAGAGCGGTCTCCTTGGTCCTCTTCCTTACCCGAAGGGGAGGGGTCCCGGGGAGTGTAGGCGAGACGAGCGGGAGTGGTTGAGAGATGCGCCTGCTGCAGTGACGTCGGTGTTGTTGGTGTTGTTGGTGTCGTCAGTCTTAAGGAGAATCTCAGACACGGCGCCGTCGTCACTGGGAACGGAGTCGTTCATTCGGATGCCCTCAGCAGAGCTACTCGAGATACACAGAGCAAAAAGGATCAGTTGATAGATCATAGCCATGAATGATGTCGGGCGCTCGTTCTAGGCGGGAGGGGGGCTGCGTCTGCACGACGGAAATAGAGTCTTTAGTGGTGGCCAGAGGCCGCCCTCCTCCTCGTCTTGGAACGGCGGCCGGCCGGGAGGCCGTGGAAGGCCATGGAGCTTGTAGTCTTGAGACGGCTGTAGGCTCAGCAACGTCGGTCTCGGCGGCGGCGGGCTCAGCAGTAGCAATAGGCTCAGCAGTAGCAATAGGCTCAGCAGTAGCAATAGGCTCAGCAGTAGCAATAGGCTCAGCAGTAGCAATAGGCTCAGCAGTAGCAATAGGCTC